>NW_007252915.1:1111181-1183236 GCF_000164805.1 Carlito syrichta | reverse complement strand
CACCTCAGCCTCCCAAAGCGCTGGGATTACAGGCTGAGCCACCAAGCCTGGCTGTATTTAGCATTTTAAAACTTTTATTATTTATTGTAAATGGGAAGGTCTTGCAGTCTGTTGAAGTAATTTCAGGGACTAGCAAGCATGAGAGTTTGGAACAAGGGAGATTCTTAAAATCATATTATTGTCTTCCTAGCTTTGAAGTAGCAGCAGAAGCACAGCGTGAAAGGAGCCAAGAGGCTCAATTTCCCATGAGAAGGTAAACTCCAGGAGTGCATGGATTTGATATTTTTGTTTCCCACCTAAAAGGGGAGAGGGATGAAAAAATATACTGAGAGACATGTGTGAATTTCACCGTTCAGGGGCACAGGTTCACCAAATGACTGAGACCTCATCATAGCACTGTAGAATACTTTCCCTTCTCTTACACCACTGCACTACTAAAGACCTATTTACTGCAGTTTCTTTTGTGCAGTGTATCATGTTCACCTTCGAACAAAAAATTACAAAGCATACTAGAGGCAAAAAGCACAGTTTGAAGAGACTAAACAAGTATCGGAACCAGAGTCAGATATGGCAGGAATGTTGGAATCATCAGAATAGGAATTTTTAAAAACTACTTCTAATATCTTAAGGACTTTAATGGAAAAAGTAGACAACATAAAAAGAACGCATAGGTAGTTTAAGCATAGAGATGGAAATTCTAAGAAATTTTTTTTTTTTTAATGCTAGAGATTAGAAACACTGTAACAAAAATAAAGACTGCCTTTGATGAGTTCATTTGTCTGGACATGGCTGATGAAAGACTCTCTGAGCTTGACAGTATGACAATAGAAACTTCCAAAACCAAAAAGCAAAGAAAAAAAAAAAAAAGATAAACACAAAAAAGATAGTATCCAAGAACTATGGAATAACTACACAAGGTATAAAGAAAAAGACTCAATATTTGAATGAGTCTTCAATGGCTGAGGATTTCCCTGTGTTAGCATCAGACATCAAACACAGATTCAAGAAGCTCCAAGAGCACCAAGCAATATAAATGTAAAACAAACAAACAAACAAAAAACTAACCCCCCCCAAAAAAACTATGCCAAGGCATATTATATTCAAACTTTAGAATATCAAAGATAAATTTTAAAAATTCTGAAAGAAATCAGAGGGAATAAACACTTTACATATAGAAGAGCAAAGATAAGAAATATAGTTGACTTCTCCTAGGAAACCATGCAAGCAAGAAGAGTGGAATTAAATATTTAAAGTATTGAGAGAAAAGAAGAAGACATCAACCTAGAATTCCGTACCCTTTGAAATTATCCTTCAAATATGAAGGGAAAATAAATAACTTTCTCAGACAAAAACCGAGGGAATTTGTTATCAGGAAACTTGCCTTACAAGAAATGTTACAAGAAGTTCTTCAGAGAGAAGGAAAATGGCATGTCAGAAACTTGGATCTACATAAAGAAAGGAAGCACCTTCAATAATGAGTAAGTGAAGGTAAAATAGAAACTTTTATTTTTCTTATTCCTAATTAATCTAACAGATAACCATTTGTTTAAAATAATAACTGCAATGTATTTGATTCTGTGTGCGCAAATTTGTCTTTGAGACAAAGCGGAATCAAAACAAAGACAAAATGATTATGTCAGTATCTCTCCTGAATATAGACACAAAAGTCTTCAACAAAATATTAGCAAATTGAATCCCACAATATATACAAATGATATACCATGATCAGGTGGGATTTATACCAGGTATATAAAGCTGGTTCAGTATTTGAAAATCAATAAGTGCAATCTATCCCATCAACAGCTTAGAAAAGAAAAAAAAAATCCCATGATCCTAGCAATAGATGCAGAAAAAGCATTTGACAAAAATGCAACATTCATTCATGATAAAAAACAACAACAAAACAAACTCTCAGGAAACCAGGGGATCTTCCTCAACTTGATAAAGAATACCTGCTGCAGGAAAACAAATCAGACCATGACACCGAGACTGATAAGCAGGAAGCTGCGTTTATTACTGGAACACTGGCGTTGGGCCCAGCAGACTCCAGTGGCAAAGGCTGGGTCCTGATCGCGGTCAGGTATCAGCTTATATAGGTTTTACATTGGCTTTGCAGGGAAGGGGCTTTTCATGGTGTAAGGTTTTGTACTTTTCATATCAGTAGCACAAGCTTGTGGTTTTGGCTACAGGTACTGAGCATGGCGTTTTGCATGAACAAACTGGAACATTTTAATTGTGATATGTTTTGAAGCATTTTCTAAAAGCCCACTACTACATTCCCCCCTTTGATGCTCGGCCCCTTTAGGGCTAAAGGGCATTATTGTGATTTAACATTCTTATGTGGGCTGCTGTTTTTTGTTTGACTATGGTTTCAGTGAATTTGGAAACAGACCTCATGAGCAGTGGGGCTGTGCAGGGGAGAATCCAGCAGGTTTCCTGGAAGAGGGTCACAGCGTCTATGTGCAGGGTGATCAATGGGTCGGGTTTATAAAGGAGGCCCAAATGAAAAGTAACTAGCGACAACAAAATGAAAATTAACTAGCGACAACAAAACGTTCTGTTTGTAGGAGGGAGAAGAGTGCTAGTAAAAACCTTTTGCCACACGTCCAATTTGCTGGTGCGGCTTTTGCTAGTCCTGTAGCAAAGACTAGGGTGAAGGTTGTAGTGATAAATAGAGACAAGGAGCAGCAGTACATTAAAGCTATGTTTTAGATAAATAATAATAATAATAAACGTATCTGTATTCTGACTGCAGTCTCCTCAAGCTTCTACAGTGGGCATTGAAGCAGGGCTGCAGATTCCTCAAGCTTCGGCGTGCGTTGACCAGTCAGCTTCTGGAGTGACTAGAGCAGGGTTGCAGATCTTTTCCGAACTTTGGGGTGTGGAGTTTGCCCTTTTTCAGATGGTCAGTTTGTGTGAGACTGACAGGTCAGTCACACATTTCCAGTTTTGAGCGGCTGGTTTGACTTTGCTGTAGTGGATCCAGGGGATCACGTCAGCAACCTTTATTGTAGTTGGGGTACACAAAAGGACAGTGAGTGAGCCCCTCCAGAAGAGTTTGAGGGGCTGTGCATTCCATTTCTTTATTTATACCATGTCTCCTGGGTTAAGGAGTGTGCGTTTGTGGTTAAATGTATTGGCAACCCTTCTTTGATTTGGTGATGCAAGGTATTTAAGGCTGTACCTAGAGCCTGCAGTTGCTGCCTTTAGCTGATGTTTTCTAACTTTTTGAAGTTCCCTTGTGTATTTTTGACAAGAGGGGGTGGCCTTCCATAAAGGATCTTAAAAGGAGAGTAGCCTGTCTGCTTGGTCGGGCTAGATCTAATTTTTAATAGGACTCTTGGCAAGAGCGGGCCCCAGCTTAAGTGAGTTTCTTGGCATAGCTTGCTTATTTGCAATTTTAATGTCTGATTTATTTGTTTTACTCTTTTTGAACTTTGCAACCAGTAGGTTGTGTGCAATTTTCAGGTAATTTTTAGCCATTTGGCCAATAATTGTGTTATTTCGGGCACAAATGCAGGCATTGATTTTTTTCCCCAGTTTCTGGTTAGAGTAGGGTAGCCTGTTAACGTGCTGGTCCGGTCCCGGCATCATCTCTGGGTGGCCGTCAGGTTGGCCTCTGCCCTGACCCTGGCCTTGGCCTCAGGCTTGTCCATGTTGGACAGGTACCGGGTATCCTAACATGGCTGCGGCAGGAAAAGTTAGCTTTGTCTTCAGTCTTCGGTCTGTTTCTTGTTGGGCTTCCTGGTCTTGGTTGACAAACACTTTTGTTGTAATTTCCAGCAGCTGACTGGTGTTCATTTCAGCAAAGCCCTCTAACTTGTGTAGTTTGCGTTGGATGTCTCCTTGGGCTTGTCCGTTGTGTAGTTTGCGTTGGATGTCTCCTTGGGCTTGTCCGACAAAGACCGCATTTACCATCCACTGACTTTTAGCTGCTTCCGTGTCAAAGGGAGTGTACAGTCTGAAGGCCTTGCCAAGTTTTTCGCCGAATTGGCTTGGGCTCTTATCGGATCCTTGGAGCACTTTTGAGATTTTGCTTGTGTTCATGGGCTTTCCCCCTTTTTTTCTTCATGCCTTCTGAGAGGGTTTTGTGGTACTGCTCGAGCTTCTGTAACCCAAGTGACTTTTGGGGTCCCATAGTTAGTTTGTCAGCTTTTGCCACCAGAAGGGCTGTAGCCGCAAGTGCTTGCAAACAAGGTAGCCAACCTTGAGTGACTGAGTTCAGTTGCTTTGACAAGTATGCTGTGGGTCTGTGCCATGACCTTAATATCTGAGTTAGTAGCCCTATTGCTATGCCAGAGCGCTTATGCGCATATGAAAAGAAGGGCTTGGTTACGTTTGGGAACTTTAAGCCAGGCGTGTTGATGAGAGCCTGCTTAATTTTTTCAAAGGCCCTTTGTTGGGCTTGTTTCTAAAGCAGGGGCTCCCATTCTCCCCACTTTGTGGCGTCATAAAGGGGCTTTGCTAAAATAGAGAAGTTAGGTATCCAGATTCTACAGAATCCTGTGGCTCTGAGAAATTCCCAGACTTGACGTTGGGAGAATGGGATCAGGATTGAGCAGATGGTTTGATTTTTTTTTTTTTCTGGGCCAAGCTGGCATTGCCCTTGAGACAGGTGGAAACCGAGATACCTAACCTTCTCTTGGTGGATTTGAACCTTTCTCTTTGAGACCTTGTATTCAGCCTTTCAAAAGTGGGTGAGGAGCTGGTGTGTCTCCTTCTGTTTCATTAGCCAGAACGGGCTTGTTTGGTTCGGGCAGGCACTTGGAAGGAGCCAACTTAAGTGCCGTCAGAATTTTGCAGGTTTTTTCCCAGCAAACTTTCAACCAAGACGGACGAGCAAGGACTGCATCTTGCCAGTAGTCAAGGTATGGGACTGATTAGGGCGGCCAGGACCTGGGTTTCCTATGATGGTTCTGAATACCTTAACAACTCTTCTTTTATCTAGTGACCCTTCTGTGGGCCATTTCACCCAGCAAGGAGACCAGTCTGTTTTACATAATGTTTGGAGCTTTCTCTGAGTCAGTTTCACACCACAGTCTCCTGAGTAACCTTGCCAAAAATTTTTCAACATACATTCAAGGGGGATGTTTTTATTTTGTGTTTTACCCATTTTCCTCTCCCTAAAAGACACCAGGTACATAGAAAGAGGAAAAAGAGGCAAGGGGAACAATTATTTCATCTGTCTCCAGCCGTATTCCTTGTGGAGATATTTCAGACACCTCTTAGCAATCGGTGGGTTGGTATAAACCCCCAACCTGGACCAACCCTATTATGGGTCTGGGACCACCTTCAGCTGTATGAGGTTACCACTGGTTTAGATTAGGACTCAACATTCATTCTGGCCCTTTGGTTGGGTCGGAACACTTCCACTGTCTGTCTCATTTATACACAATTGCACAACAATTCCAATCCTCCACCCAGGACCTTGGAATCTACAGTGTTTCCTTCCACTGCCTCTAACCCTTTCCTTCAGGTTTGAGACTACTAGCGGACTCCAGGAGTTGATCAGGCTCCCCTTCAGTCTCTTAAGGACAGGTCTGTTCCACGTAACCCCAGTTCCTACCCTTTCCATCAGGTGTTGCTCCTTATGCTGGTTCCTGTGCCTCACTGGATTCTCTTGTGCTTTCGGTATCCTTGCCCCAGGATGCCAGGGGGCTTCTCCCCTACAGATCAACTGGTCTGTTGGCGTCAGGCGAGGTAGCCTCTCCCTTTGCCCCAGAGGTCGTATCCCGGTGACAAGGGAGGTGGAAAACACGGCCTCTGAATTCTCCGCTTTCTGGGCCAACACACCAAGAAATGTTGCAGGAAAACAAATCAGAAAGACCGTGACACTGAGGCTGATAAGCATTTATTACTGGAATGCCGGCATTCGGCCCAGCGGACTCCAGTTGCAAAGGCTGGGCGCCAATCGCAGTCGAGTCTCAGCTTATATAGGTTTTACATGGGCTTTGGGGGGAAGGGACTTTTCACAGTGTAAGGTTTTGTACTTTTGGTAACAATAGCACAAGCCTATGGTTTTGGCTGCAGGCACTGAGCAGGGCATTACAAAAGAGGCTTATGGTTTTAGCTGCAGGCACTGAGCATGGCATTTTGCATTATCAAACTGGAACATTTTAATTGTGATATATGTTTTGAAGCATTTTCTAAAAGCTCCCTGCCACATACCTACAAAAACCATACAGCTAACATCTTACTTAATGAAGAGAAGCTTGAACCTTTCTGCTAAGATTAGAAACAAGACAAGGATGTCTCCTCTCACCATCCCTTTTCAACATTGGAATTTCTAGCAAATGCTATGAAATAAGAAAAGGAAATAAAAGGCATACTGACTGGAAAGAAAGAAATAAAAATGCCTTTGTTCGCAAATGACATCATTGCCCATGTAGAAAATCTAAGAGGTGACAAAAATAAAACAAAAAAAACCTCCTAGAACTAATAAGCAATTATAGAAAGGTTACAGGATACAAGGTTAGTATATAAATGTCAGTCACTACCACGCAGTCTATGCACGTAACAAAATTACACTGCAGCCTCATACATTTATACATTTTTAAAAATTAAAATGTTTAAAAGTCCAGTCACACTGATGTATGTCAGCAATGAAAAATTGGAATTTGAAATTAGAACACATTGCCCTTTACATTAGCACCCCCCAAAATTTGAAATACCTAGGTAAATCCAACAAAATATGTACATGATCCAAGGAAAACTATGAAACTTTGATGAAAGATGTCAAAGAACAAAATAAATGAAGAAATAGTCCATATTTATGAATAGAAAGACACAATATTTTTAAGATGTCACTTCTCAACTGGATCTATAGATTCAGTATAATCCCAATCAAAATCCCAGCAAATTATCTTGTGTATATCAGCAAACTGGTTCTAATCTTTATATGGAAAGGCAAAAAGAACTAGAATAACCAACTCTATTGAAAGAAAACAGAGTCATAGGATTGACAGTTCCTGATTTTAAGACTTGTTATAAAACTACAGTACCACTCAAGACAGAGTGGTATTGTTGAAAGAATAGACAAATATATCAATGGAACAGAATTTGAGAGCCCTGAAAGAGACCCCCCGTACGTGTGTGTGTATGTTTGTGTGTGTAGAGTTGACTGATCTTTAGCAAAGGAATAAAGTCAATACAATGAAGGAAAGAGTCTTTTCAACTAATGGTGCTAGAATGATTAGACATCTATTTGAAAAGCATGCATCTAGACACAGATATTACACTCTTCACAAGAAATAGCTCAAAATGGATCCTAACCCTAAATGTAAAATGCAAAACCATAAGTCTTATAGAAGACAGCCTAGGATAAATGCTAGGGGACCCTGGGTAGGTGATAACTTTTTAGAAACAACACCAAAGGTATAATCCATAAATTAAATAATCGCTAAGCTGGAATTCATTAAAATTGTGAAGCTCTGCTCTGCAAAAGACAATCATAGGAGATTGAGAAGATAAACCACAGATTGGGAGAAAATACTTGCAAAATACATATCTAATAAAGCACGGTTACCCAAAATATCCAATGACCTCTTAAAACTCAACGTTAAAAGAAAAGATTGAAAAATGGCCAAAAGACCTGTGTAGATACTACCGCAAGGAAGATGCACAGATGACGAGTAAGCCTATCAAAAGACATCCAGCATCACATATAACTAGGGTACTGCAAATCAAACCCATAAGGAGATACCACTATACACCTATTAAAATGACCAAAAGCCAAATCACTAACAGCACCAAATGCTGGCAAGGAAGTGAAGCAACAGAAATTCTCTTTCGCGCAGGGTGGGAATGCAAATCGGGGCAGCCACTTTGGGGTACAGTTTGGCAGTTTCTTACAAAACTAAACATACTCTTACAATAAAATCTGGCAGCCACACCCCTTGGTATTCACCCAGATCAGTTGCAAACTATATTCCACCAAAACCTACATGTGGGTATGTATGGCAGCGTTATTCACGATTGCCCAGCATGTCCTTCTGCGGGTGAATGGATCGATAGACTGTGGGACATTCGGACGATGGAATGTTACTCAGCACGAAAGGGAAATGAACTGTTAAGCCATGGTAAGACATGGAGGAAACGTACATGTGTATCGCTGAGTCAAAGAAACCCGTCCATAAAGGCTGTGACTCTGACTGTCTGATGTTCTGGAAAAGACAGAACTGTGGAGACAGCAGAAGACTAAGTGGTTGCTGAGGGGGATGAATAGCCGCAACACGGAGGATTCTTCGGGTAGTGTAGCTGCTCTGTACGGTCCTCCTTGCCATCTGTCCAAACCCACAGAACACACAGTTGGTTCCAAGAGGGAGGCCTCGTGTAAACTGTGGACTTCAGGTGATAATGATGTGTCAGTGCAGGTTCATTATCTGTATCCCATGCGCCCCTGTAGGGTAGGCTGTTCATATGTGGGCTGGAAGATACATGAGAACTCTCTGTACTGTCTGCTCGACTTCGCTGTGACACGTCTCTAAAAAGTAAAAACTGTCAATACTTTCTCTACATCTGGCCTCCTAAAACAGCCTATTGCAGGCTGGTTTCTATTCCTCTCTCTCTTCTCCTACCTGTTTCCTACCTACCTTTCTTGTCAAAGTGTTCAGCATGCCAGATTGAATGGTCAGTATTTAGTATTTGTGTGACTTAACCAGTCTTTAGCGTTTGACAGTTGACCCCGGCCTCCTTCCTAAAACTTTTTTCATGTGCTGTTTCCAGAGCACCACATGCTTGTGATTTCACTCCTGCCTCCCTGGCTGCACCTTTTCAGTCACATATCCCGGCTCCCCTCCCACCTAGCGCACACCAAGGACCTCTGTGTGTTCAGGGGCCCCTAACCTACCTCCTGAGTTCTCTGCCACACTGTTACCCTCAGTGAGCGTCTCTGGTTTCATGGCTTTAAATACCATGGATGTGCTGATGACTTGTAAATTTACAATTTGTTCTCCCCTGTGCGTCGCATTTGTTTCCATCTACCTAATTAGCATCCCGTGTAGAAGTCTAGTAAGCATCTTAACTTGTCTGAATCAGAACTTGTGATGATGATGTTCCCTATTTTGTTCCATCACAGAAAATCACCACAGGTACCAGTTTTACCAGTAAATACTTAATATTCATCCTTGGCACTCCCCTTTTTCTCAGACCCCCACCCATTTCATCAGCAAGTTGATTGAAATTCTCTTCCGAATGTTTGTCAAATCTGTCCCCATCTCTCTACTGGCTTGTTAATACCCTAATCGAAGCCACTGCCATTACTTACGTCTGCTCCTGCAGTGATAGCCCTGTTCCATTCTTGATTTCTTTCTATCCTTTCTTGATCTAGAGGCTGAGTAATCCCTTTTTTTACAGTGTAAAAAATATAGCTTTTAAAATGTAGATCTGATCATGTTACTCCTTACTGAAAATCCTTGAAGAGTTCTCAGTCCAAGCTCCTTGCTCCTCCCCCAGTGCTTTGTGTGATCTGCTCCCTGCCGACTTTTTGGACATCATTTCCTGCAGCTCTTCTTGCCAGAGAACCTCGGTGCACACCGGGAACACTGGTTTCCTCTGTGTTTTTACCGTTTTTGTTTTTTCCCTGGAGTATTTTTGCCTCACCTTTTTCTTGCATTTTTTTGTTCTCTCATTATTGTTTAGGTAAAAGGTTAGATGTCATGTACTCTAAGATGTTTTCACATGCATACTATCTAAAGTAGCATGTTATTTTATCCTGTTTTTTCCTTCTCGGTTCTAATCACTCCCGCTATTTTTCATGTTTATTTGTATCCTTGCTTTTTACATGTCTCTTTCTGGAATATAAGTTTTGCAATACCAGATCCACATGTTAGATGCTGCACAAATATTTGTTGAGTTAATCAATAGCTATCTTTCCCACTAATGTATTATTCTTGGACAAGTTGGTTAATCTTTTGATATACCAGTTTTAAAAAAATTTTTAATTTTAAATACACGGAGTACAATTCAGGATTAGGTATATGAATGTTCATTATGCAGGTACCCTTGTTGATAAGGTGTGCCCCATTTCCCCTGGCAGTTTCCCACTACTGCCAATCCCTCCCCCACCCTCCCTTGGCAGTCTCCCACTACTGCCGATCCCTTTCTTATAGTATTACAGTAGTTGTTCAAGGTTCGCTTTTGAGTGAGAACATGTGACACTTTTCTTTGTTTCTGTGATAGATCATTCAGTATTATAGCCTCAAAGTCCATTCAAGTTGCTGCAGAGTTCATAATTTTGTCCTTATTTATGGCTGCATAATATTCCATCCTGTATATGTACCACATTTTTTATCCAGCGATACCAGTTTTTTCATCAGAAATACATTGCTGTTTGATTTTTGATTTTTAATATTCCTATGTTCTGTGGTTCTCATAAGAGAATGGAGGCAAGGAGATCGGCAGAAGGTTACTATGAGATTATAGGCATGAGGGGGAAAGGATCTTACTATTACAGGTCTTAGGTAATGAAAAGAACCAGTTGCATCCACATATGTTGACCCGGAAGGCTGCCCATGGCTTGTTGTGAGATAGAAGTGAAAACAGAGTGACATACGGAAATATGGCAAGTGGCAATAAAAAACAGTAAGATATGATCCCAATTTTGTTTAAACATTTATCTCACATATGTAGATTTATTGATATTTTTAAATAAAGGTATGATACATAAGCTCTTAAGTCTTGATGGCTTTAGTGAAGTTTGTAATATGAAGAAGGGAACAAAAGTTTTTTAAAACTTTTTCTCTATATAGTTCTATATTATCTGACGTTACAAGAAGCAAGTGTTAGTTGACAAATTTAAAAAATCTAGTTAAGAGGAGAAAAAAGATATCATTATGGCCTGACGTTTCAGGAGTGTACAAATTCTCCTTTAAACCACAGGTTTTCTTCTCCAGGAGGCTCTAAAGGAGATATATGTATGAAGACAGTGGCATATGAAAAGTAAAATACTCTTTTATTATCAACTAGACACGGGCCTGTTACTCCAAGGTATAGCCCTGGTAAACTTGCTTAAGCTCAAGACTCTTCAGCTAAACCCAAAGCCAACTGTTGAGATGTGAATTTCCAGCTGCCTGAGATAGCAGATGCAGGAGACCCACTTGGTTCCTGAATAAAGGAAGAGTCAAGAGAGCCAGGCCTGGCTCTAGGATAGGCTTATAGGAATGACAGAAAATGCAAGACTCCTCTGGTTAAAAAAAAGAAAATTTTGGTCCTTGAAGCTGATAAATTGGATGAATTATTCGATCCCAGTGGTGGACAAGAACAGGGAGGGAAAGAAGTCTCTCTTTTCCGTGAACATTGCTTGTCATAACAACCATCACCACAAAAAGCTGAAAGCTACTGCTTTAGGTTACCAATTAGCAAGTGAGAATAAAACATCAGGAACCAACATAGACAAAATTAGAGAAATCAGAGAGTCTAAAACGCAAACAATGTAGTGTGGCTTCATGAAAATGAAAAGAGGCCGGGCATGGTGGTTTATGCCTGTTATCCCAGCCCTTTAGGAGGCCGAGGCAGGAGGAGTGTTTGAGCCCAAGAGCTCAAGACCAGACTAGGCAATATAGGGAGACCTCAGCTGTACAAAAAAAAAAAAAAAAAATTATCCACGTGTGCTGGTGTACACCTGTAGTCCCAGTTACTTGGGAGGCTGAAGCGGAAGAATTGCCTGAGCCCAGGAGGCCTAAGCTGTGGTGAGCTGTGCTCGTGCCACCACACTCCAGCCTGGGTGACAGAGTGAGACCCAACTCATAAAACAAGAAAGAAAGAAAAATGAAAAGAGATTAGAGATTATTTTAAAGGTTGATAATAAACAGTTTCAGCTGATGGATTCAAAGAGACCATTGAAGAGCAACACCATGGAAAAGATCGTTGGATTAAAGGCCTAGGGATCATTTTTGGTTTTAGAAAAGCTTTAGTAATTCTGTGGATAAGACACCAGATTATGGGGTAGGTTCAGGTAGGTGGTAGATTCTGAGGAGTTAAAGTGGTGGTGGCAGGGTTCTCGTGGGAATATTTGGGAAGAGTAGAAAGGGGAGAAATCATTCAAGATAGGTATAAACCTCTGTATGTTTCTTCACGGTCGGAAAAACTTGAAGTACCTGGTAAAGGGATAAAGATAGAAAAAAGAATGCTTGATGGAAAAATATTCTGAGGAACACAGGAGAAATGATAGAATCCATAGCACTGTGGGAAAAGCTTAACCTTAGAGGGCTTTTTTTCTCGGAAACCAAAAGAGAAGATGGCTGTCTATACGGAAATATCTGGAGGTAAAAGGTAGGAAATATGGCGCTGTGTAGTGAACTCAGTAAAGCGAGAACTGAGGTTGCCTGAGTAGTAGAGGGATGCCCTGGGAGCCTGCGAAGGCCAGAACTTCAAGTTGGCTCCGAGTGAAAGGGACGAATACCTTGGCTGTGCCTGGCCCAAGACTCACTGCTCGCTGGACTGCAGACTTCCAAAGGCAGCTAGTGCTCAGGAAACAGCTGAGTAGGTGGAGGATACATGAATGAAGGGCCTGGTGTCTTGTGTGTGCTCACTGAAGGCTTATTTTAATTAAGTTAAGCTACTGTTGACCCCTACGGAGGAGCTGGATGGAATTAAATGTAATCATTAAACTAAGCCCATAATGGTCTGCAGTTTGGAAACAGGACTTAATAAAGCTGATGGCACGTTTCTTAAAAGCCCAGAACTGTGTGTTGCCTTTCTTAGGAGAAGGGGTAGCGAGTAGTATTTTGTTTTTGGCAGTACTAGATGCAAAGAGTGAGTTGTTAGCTCTAGCACACATTGTTCTGCTGCTTGTAACTCTAGAGTCTAGCCCAAGTTCAGAAGTGTCCTATTTGGGCCCACTTCTGTGATTTCAGTGGTCCCCGAGGAACGTGCAGCTTCCTGCTCTTGCCTCCTCATTGGGATGTTCCAGAAACTTGGAAATAGTTAGATCTCCCTATTTAAAACTGAACAAATGACTAGCATGTGTACTAGAGAACCTTGGCAGCTCATGTTCACGAACCCTGTGTGAGACCTGATAAGTGAACACCAAGATCCCAGATTTAAGGGCATGTACCTCGACTTCAGCAAAGGACTTTGAAGAAAAGAAGACAGAGACAGACACAGCCTAAAAAAAGAAAATAAACAGGGGTCCAGTCTTACTTTTCTGTGAAAATAACAAGAAAAGTGATGATGAAATTATCTCATTTACTCATTCACTTAACCATATATGAGCACATTTATTATACAGAGAAAAATGTTAGTAACATGTAACTTGTTGACTGGGAAAAGTTTTTATTATCTTTCATAGAAAATCTTATTTCAATTTTTTAAAAATTTGTATTTGTACAGATTTATGGCACACATGTGAAATTTTGTTGCATGCATACACATAATGCCTAGTGATCAATTCAAGGTCTTTAGGGTGTACATCACCCAAGTAAAATGCATTTTCGGTACATCCATAGTAACCCTACTATGCTGTGCAATATTGAATATATTCCTTTTTGCTATGGTATGTTTGTACCCTTTAACCCATTTATCTTCATCCTCTCCTCTCCTCCATCTCTCACCCTTCCCAGTCTCTGTTATGTACCTTTCCACTCTCCGTTTCAATGTGATCAAATTTTTTAGCTCTCATACATAAGCATGTGCAAGGTGTGTCTTTTTGTGCCTAGCTTATTTCGCTTAAGATAAAGCCTCTGGTTCCATCCATGTTGCTGCAAACGGAAAGATTTCATTCTTTTTTTTATGGCCAAGTAGTATTCCATTGCGTAGACATGCCATATCTTCTTTATCTGTTCATCTGCGGAATACTCAGGTTGATTCCATATCTTTGCTGCTGTGGATAGAGCTGCCATAAACATGAGAGCGCAGGTGTCCTTTTGACGTCTTATTTCTTTTCCTCTGGGTAGATACTCAGTAACGGAATCTCTGGATCAAATTATATTTCTGTTTTGAGTTTTTTGTAAGTTTCTATACTGTCTTCCATAGTGGCTGCACCAATTTACCCCCCTACTGACAGTGTATCAGAGTTCCCATTTCTCCCCATCCTTGCCAACATTCATAATTTCTGTTTTGGTAATAACCATCCTGACTGGAGTAAGATGATGTCTAACTGTGGTTTTGCTTTGCGTTTCTCTGATGATTAGTGATGTTGAGCCTTTCTTTATATACCTGTTGGCCATTTGTTTGTCTTCTTTTGAAAAAAGGCTCTTCATGTCCTTTGCCCACCTTTTTTTTTTTTGAGTTGGAGTCTCACTCCATCGCCCAGACTAGAGTACAGTAGCACGCTCACAGCCACCCCGGTGTCGACCTGCTGGGCTCCAGCGATCCTTCCATCTCAGCCTTCCGAGGAGCCGGAACTACAGGTCTGCTACTCAGCCCAGATAATTTTTTTATTTATTATAGAGATGATGCCCACTTTTTAATGGGATTATTTGTATTTTTTTCCTGTTGAGTTCCTTGTATATTCTGGATATCAGTCCCCTGTCGGAGTAATAGTTTGCAAGTATTTTCTTACACTCAACAAGTTGTCTCTTCACTCTGTTGATTATTTCTTAAACTGAAATTAGACTTTTTTAATTTAAGTCTCATTCGTCAATTTTTTGGTTTTGTTGCCTGTGCTTTTGAGGTCTTAGTCATAAATTCTTTGCCTCGTCCAATATCCAGGAGAGTTTTCCCTCAGTTTTATTCTAGTATTTTTATAGTTTCAGGTCTTATGTTTAAGTCTTTAATCTATTTTGAGTTGGTTTTGTATATGGTAAGAAATATGGATCCAGTTTCATTCTTCTTCATGTGACTATCTAATTTTCTCATCACCATTTATTGATGAGGATTTCTTTTCCCCAGTGGAAGTACTTGTCTCTTCTAAATTCGTTATTTCCTAATGAAGGAAAGTTAAAATGATTCTGATACTAAAACATACATTTTCCCTCTACTTACCAGTTAACATTAGGAGTTTGCTGTTTCTTCGTTACTGCTGAGAACTTTAGTAGGGCTAAAGCATTTCCTCCACATTACTTTTGGTTGTTAGGAACCTTCACAGTGGAAACCCTGACCCCTTGAACCATAGCAGCAGCAGGTGAGCAAAAAAAGAACCAGATTTCAAAATATTTTGTTTTATGATGTTATTTGCTGTGTTGAAGTCATTACACAACATCTGATACTGATTTTGAGATTCTTAACTCATTCTTTTTAAAGATTCAAATTAAAAAAACATAAACACATTTTCATTCAGTTTTCCCATAAATCCCATTCTTTAACCCAATTCAAAACATCCTGATTCTGCCGTGTTCTGCTATGTTTCTGTCCTTGCTGAATTAAAAGTGCTCCTAGGTGTCTGGTGGGGTGCATACAGTCTCGTTTTCCAGAAAAGAGGAAATCGTACTATATTGTAGGTTAGGCACAATAACCTAAGGGTAGAACTAGTCAAAAATCCTACTGAATTTATACCATGAGCTTGCTGCATACTTGCGAATGCCTCTATAACAGCACATCTTAAAAATAAATATCAGGAAATTTTCACATAAAATCCACCCTGACCTTTAAGGTAAGATCACTTGAACTTTAAGAAGAGTTGAGAACTTTATAAGGAGTTTATAAAGGGTTTTTAAAGCATATATTAGTCTAAGTATTTTATTAAATTATTTATTAATATATTAGTAATTTGAAAAAAGTATTTTGTTAGTTGTAGGCATTGTAACTAAAAGATGGCTAGCATTTACATAGGCAGACTGGGAGGGGATAATTTGAAAATCCCCCCCTCCCCCTACTAGTCTTGGTAAATGGCCTCGCCCCATCCTTAGCTTTCTTGGGGACACTGAGTACAGTGGAACTTAAGACGAGACGTCCAGTTTCTGCATTTGCTAAGCCTCATATGATATTCATTTCTACTTTATTCATATACATATATTGAATCTACATCCTATTGGTGTTAGGGCTAAAAATATGATTCTTGCTCTTGAGGATATCACTTGCTGGTGAGTGTAGTAGAACTGTAAGAAGAGTAAGTTACAATATAACTGAATGCTATAATAGAGGGAAATCAAAGCACTGTAGGTGCACGCAGGAGCAAGTGACTCATCTTGCTCTGGAAATTTGGAGAGTGCTCCATAAATGTGGTTACAGTTAAGCTGGGTCTTAAAAGATATGTTGAAATATGTTAGGTCAAGAAAGGGATGCCAGGCAGCAAGAACTGTGAGCGCAAAGACTTGGAGACTAGGAAGAGTATGGAACTAAGAACAGTACCCAGTTCATGGAGTGGAGTGGTGGAAGAAGAGGGCTGAAAAAATGGACTTGATTCTTATTAAATCAGCAGGGCCAGTGGGGTGGGAGGTCTGCAAAATGTTGAAATTGTTAGAAACAAATAAACAAAGCAAATCACTTCAGTGTACCTTAACTGATGACATTTCAATAGTTGTGGTTCTGTCTACACAAAACAGCTCTGTTCCACTTGGTACATGCATTTCTCGCTCTTCTCCATTGTTTAATGGTTTACACGTGATCATTTGAAGTTACTTTTTCTGTAACTATAATTAACATCAAAATAAAAATCTGTTATTTTTTACAAAAATGTCTAGGGGCTTACCAGTTTATACAGGTAATGGTGTCATTTGTGGTACCAAGTATTTTGTCATTAATCAGCATAAACTAATTTGTCATCTAAGTAGATGAAAAATAATGCCCTTTCGAGACATACTTTCAAACCATGTGTTTGAAATTGTCAAAAATAACAGCACTATTTTTTAAGTTGATGCACTGTAATTGCACATATTTGTGGGGTACAAGTTGATGTTTCAGTGCATGTATATGTTGTATATATGCAATACATATATATGTATGTGTAGATGTGGTTGTGATTGAATCAGTCCCAATAACCAGTGCAGAATGCTTTTATTCTACTCTGTATTCCCCAGCTGCCCTGCATCACCCTCAAACTTGCACTTGCTGGCCGGAACAGGAACCAGATTACAGCTCCTGAGTACAGTACAGATTACTCATCCTATCCATGTAAGGCATTCGTGAGGCGTATTTGTTTCCCAAGGCTGCTATGACAAAGTACCGTCAACTGGATGCTTAAAACAACATAACTTTCTTCTCTCACCATTCTGGAGGCTAAGAATCTGAAGCAAGGTGCTGGCACGCTCTCTCTGAAGACACTAAGGAAGAATTATTTCTTGTCTCTTCCTAGCTTCTGGGGGCTCTTGGCCGTCCCTGACATTCCTTCGCGTTTTTGTACTGTCCTCTCTCCAGTCTCGACATCGCTGCCATGTGGCTCTCTTCCCTCTGTGTCTCTGTGTGTCTTCTCTTCTTATAAAGCCGCTAGCCATTGGATGTAGGGTCCGCTGTAACCCAGTATGGCCTCATCTTCACCAGTCACGTCTGCAAAGGCCCTGTTTCCAAATACGATCGCATTCGGAAGTTCTAGATAGCCATGAATTTTGGGAGGACATAGTCAAACCGCTGTACCAAGCAATGGAAGTGCTATAAATACAGTCTTACTTAGAATGCTGTCAGTTGGCATATAATTTGTAAAGATATTTTATGTTTTGAATTATAGATCCTAAAGCTCACTTGTATGGTTTTAGGTGACTATGATATTGGCTTTAGTCAAAATAGCATGTTATAAAATGTTAAATGTAAAACGAATCTTATATTTCTTACTTGCTTAATTAAAGTTGATTCATGGGGATAATTGCTCCTACCTTGTCTAATCTTTATGTGTTTCAAGTCAGATTTTGAAGTTTTTATAAACTGAATTAAGGATTTTGAACTTGACCTTGTAAACAAGAAAGAATCAGTGGAGATTTCTTATTTTTAAATAATAGTTTAGTTGATTGTAAAAGTCAGATAGAAGCTATTGAAACGGCACAGCTGAGACGATTGGAGTTTAGACTGCATTGATGGAGATAGAGAAGTGAAATCGTATGAGTAACCTCCCCGATGAGTTAGTACTTGGTTAGATAATGATGATAATAGCTAACGTTTGTTAAGCACTTTCCATGCGCCAGGCAATGTTCTAAGGACTTTCTATGTACTAATTTGCTTAATTCTTTAATTGGCTTAATTTCATGTGAAGAAAACGAGGCACAAGTACTTGCCAACAATCACATAGGTGGTAATTGGAGAAGGCAGGATTTGAACCCATAGAATCTGATGAAGGAAACGAAGGAGACTGGGTGGATGGTTGTGTCATTAGCCAGGATTAAGATACAAAAACAAAGCAGATTTGGGGAGAGTTGACCTGAAGGTCATGAGTCAGTAGATTTAGTTTTGAATATAGTGTTAAATTTGAAGAGTTTTGGGTGGGAAATCCAAGTAGATGGTCGATAGAAAGCATTGAAAATAGTATTTGGTGTTCAAAGTTGTCTTTCTCATTAAGGTTATTACTGTTTTAATGTACACATTATGCAGCTATGGTAAAATATGAAGAAGTAGTGTTAGTCAACAAGGTGCAATTTTTTGTGCTGGTGCATTTTTCTTTCCTTTCTACAGTAAGTTAGATAGGCAGATCACTCTTTTACCTGGAAATTTGTGCGTTTTTTTGGCCAAATAGAGGAGAGGAATTCATAATAAGTGTGTATCCAGCTGGTGGTAGGTGAATTTACTCCATGACAAACTCCCCTCACACTCTCACCCTTCATTCCATGTATCCCACCAAATACACCCCTGCGCTGCTCTAGCCACGGGGTATTCCAGTTCAAACCTGGCGCTTTATGGGAACTGCTTTTGTGGAAATCATTAAAGAAAGAATTGCCTGTGAATTATCCTCCCGAAGCATTGCCTGTTTTCGGCGTCATTTTGGTCTCATTAATCAGCATTGCAGCAAGGCGGACACTGTGCTGTATATTTTACTGTCCCCAGCACAGCGGCTCCTACGTCTCTGCCCCCAGGCTGGGGCATTGGGGAGAAAGAGAGAGGGAAACCATCAATCTTCCCAGTTGCACATGTCAGCAGCGATTCCTTCCCCCTTCCTGTTGGCTGTCTCTCTCACCACCTGTGTTTAGAATTAGCACTGGAGCTGCTGCCCAGATGAATAAGAACCACTGTCCTTGTCACCTGCCCTGGTACGGGCCACCACTTCTCCATGAAACAAGTACATCAAGCAGTTATCTTTGATGTGAGTAGTATAAGACAGAGAATCACACATCCTCTTGGAAGTTCATTATAATAATAAATTAGATTGTAGGTCATGCATTCTAGAAGGTGGCATTATTTAGTGGATCCAAGGGGGTAAAAGAAAACAATTTTTTGAGTGCCTTGCTATCTTCTCATAGAATCCCTCTGAAGTATACATGGCTGGAGTTGATCTACCTGGGCTCAGGTCCTGTTTCCACTGTGTACTAGCTGCGCGCTATGCACTTAACCCCTCTGTGCCTCAGTTTCCTCATCAATAAACAAAGATGATAGTACTTCCCACCTCAGAGTTTTTGTGAGGATTAAATGAGATAATACATTTCTAGCTCTTGGTCTAGTGCTTTCCACATAGTTAAGCATGCAATAGATGTTAACTGTTATTATCATTAACCTCATTGTTCAAATAATAAAACTGAGGTTCAGATACGTTGTGAAAGGTACTAGTAGCATAGACTGGATTTGAACCTAGCACTGTCTGACCCTCAAAACTCATGTCCTTTAGATTTCAGTATGTTGTTTCCATTTTAGTTCCATTTTACAAATAACTTCATATGTGAGCTTAATGTCATTTAACTTTATTTGTGTCTTTACTTCCCATCATGTAAAATAAAAATGGTAATATCTGACATTACTGTTAGTAAGTACGAGATTCTTGTTGTCACATGTCAACTAATTTAATCAGACCATCTGCTGAAAAACTAGGCTTATTTTTTAAATTTCATGTCAGAAAAACTGCGTGCCCTTAAAAAAAAGTTAAACAATACAAAAGTGTCAAAAAAGAAGTCATTACTCTCATTCCCCAGTGTAAACAGGTGAGTTAGGTGTGTATCCTTCCTTCCTTGTCAGCATTTTCCTGTTTAATGAACATTTATATGGAGCCACGGTGGGCCAAGCACTGTTCTTGGCCCTTCAGAGGGGTACTGTCATTTGTCCCATTTTACAGATGAGGAGCTTCTGTGATTTCCACAAGGAAGCACAGCTGGTGCACAGTAAAGCACACAACAGGTGTTAACTGGTAGGAGACTCTCGTGTTTTGGCTCCAGAGTTGGGCTCCTCTCCTCCACTTTATGCCAACTCTCCGTACTTGACGGTACCTGCCTTCTACTTTGTTCCCTAGTATTCCATTATGTAATAAGAAAACTGTAATATATTTACGATTTGTCCTACTGATGGACATCAGTTGCTTGTAGTTCTTATGTACTTAAGTAATCATGTGGGGAACATCAGGTATCCTTACAAGATACGAGATTTCCATACGTTGAATGGTTGAGTCAAAATAGAACAAATTGGCCGGGCTCAGTGGCTCCACTTGTAATCCCAGCACTTTGGGAGGCTGAGGCGAGTGGGTTGCCTGAGCCTGCTGGTTCAAGACCAGCCCAGGCAACTTGGAGAGAGCACGTCTCTAAAACAAATTTAAAAATGAGCCGGGTATGGTAGCGTGTACCTGTAGTTCCAGCTACTTGGAAGGCTGAGGCAGACGGATTGCCAGAGCCCAGCAGGTAGACCCTGGGGTAGCTGTGAGTGTGCCACTGCACTACAGCCTGGGCGACAGAGTGAGACTCCAACTCAAAAAAAAATTTTTTTTTACCTCCAAAAATGGTCAGATAAGTTTATTGAGAGCTTGCTATGGACCAGACACGAAGCACTTTATACTAATAAACTCATCACAGTCCCCCTCACCACCTATGAGGTAGGTGCTATTATTGTCCCCATTTTGTAAATGTTCAAGCCCACGTTAAGTAATAGAGCAAGGACTTAAATTCAGTCTGTCTAACACTAGATCTTGTTTCTTAATCAGGGCTAATAACCAAACTAGTTAGTTATGAGAGTCGTATTTCACTGCTTGACTTTGTTATACCCTTCTAACTTAGCATAAAGTTGAGTTAACAGTCTGAGCTGATAGGAGGGTCTGAGCTGATGCAAAGAGTTGGAACAGTCTTATGTATTGTATCATTGTGCAGGTTGGATGAGAAAGGGAGCCATAGTTAGCTGGAAAAGGAAATGTGTTTCACCTGGTAGAGGTCTCATAACAACCAAAGAGATTCCTTCTTTTGTAAACTATCTTTATACCAGGAAAATAACTTTAGAAATGTTTTTCTCTGTTGGTACCATGGGTACCTTGTAAGAAATCCACACTGTCTGTTTCTCAGAGGTTCAGAACACTCAAGATAGTCATGGAGTTATTTCATACACTGTGTGTAAGAATTTCTGGTATCTCAGCTTCACTTAGCCAAGACCACTTGTTGTTAGTCTAGGTTTTGATCAACCAACTGAGCTAGCCATGAGACCTACTTATTAGCTGCTAAATCCACTTTAGCAGAGCAGGAGATCAGAAGGAATTAGAGAGTTTGCCAAGCAGGGAAATGGGTAGATAAGGACATCCTGGGCAGAGATAATTTTGTCTTCTATCCATTACAATTCCAATGCGAAAAACTTATTAGTGTGATTATTTTTTGGTGATATCCAGGCTATGTATGCTTTCTGAACTCCTGAGCCATAGGATTTATGGAAGTGGACATTGCCAAGTCTACTTAGCTATCGAAGATGTTGTGCTTACTTGTCATTGGTATCTTCTCTCACCACTGGAGAGGCTCTAACCACAACTTCATAATCTGTTGACCTTCATGGCTGCTGAATATGAGATCTGAATTTCCTGGAGCCAAAGGGGTCTCTCTGATCATACATTAATAAATCATTGTCTCAGAGAGTTTATCACCTTAAAATGTAAATTATAAGCAAATGAACCTACTCTTCACATTTTTAGTCTTTTTTATTTATGTGTGTGTGTTTCTGTGTCTCCTAGCAGGTTGGCAGCTAGGAAAATAGTTATATAGTAGTTGGCTTAGAACAGTGGTTTCTCAATCTTGGGCTCACATTAGAATCACCTGGGGAGCTTTTAAAAATCCCAATGCTCACGCCAAATCCCAGACTGATTAAATCAGAATCTCTGGGGGGTGGGACCCAGGCATCAATATTTTTTAAAGCTCCCAAGTGATTACAAAGGAGCCAGGATTGAGAACTGTTGGCTTAGAAGGTAACTTCTCTTTTTCATTCATAGTGTTTTCATCTGTACTTCATTTTGTGCAGTTGAAGTCAATTTTAAGACTAGATTATTGGTGCCCAAAATCCCCTCAAACTTTGGCATACATCAGAATCACTTGGAAAGCTTGTTAAAGCACAGATCACATAATGCTTTTCATGACTTCTCCTGGGATAAGCCCCACCCTTACAATTCTTAAAATAGTAGATATAGAGTTGGGACGCAAGACTTTGCATTTCTAACAGATTCCCATTATGGCGATATTGCTGGTGCCAGGAACCTACTTTAAGAATCTTTGCTCTAATGCCTTCTTCTCACCTTCCTTCTGCTCTTTTCCACTGGTGGTGGCCAAGGCACCTGCCTCAGACAGCCTATACTCACAGTACCAGTGCTAGGAAAGGTAATGGATACGTGAAGGGCTTTAGCATGTTGCCCCACCTCCAAGTAATCATGCAATCTAAGCAAACCCAGCTTGCTCTGTATGCAAATACACCCTCCTCTTCATGCAGAATTGCTCCCCTAAGTGCCCTCTCCTTCAGAATTGGAGCCATCCCCGGATAGGTTTCTGGTGTCCAAAAATGGAAGTTGGAGATCACTTTCCCACAAAAAACATTCTGTGAATGGTGTTTAGGTATAGCTGAAGTCATGTTGTTAAAACTATTGTTCAGGAATATTGTGGGCTTCGATGGGCTGCTTCCCAGGGGCTTAGACACCATTTGAAATGAAAAGAATTTGATTTCTGAATTTCAGAAAACCAATTTTTAAACAAGCTCTTAGAACTAACTTGTTCAGCAACTGCCTATGACTGGGACATTTGGCTTATTTTGTTTATAGTTATTTTACCCTTTACATTTGGAGCCAAAGTAGGGGAGAAAAGATTTTTCACGCATTCAGTTAACATGTATAAGATGCCTTCAATGTAGCTGGCACTGTGTTATGTACTGGGGATATGAAGCTGAAAGCGACAGTCCCTGCCCTAGAAGAGCTCATGTTCTAGGTGGAAGATACTTGCAAAGCAAATAAGAAAATATTGAAAACACTTACCAAGTTACCAGTATGATATTTGCAATAATGAAGAACTATTGAAGGAGCGATCTGTTCTGCTGAGAGAGAGAGAGAGAGAGAGAGAGAGAGAGAGAGAGATGGAGGGAGAGGGGGAAAGAGAAAGGGGAGAGGGAGAAGGGGAGAGAGAAAAGCGAGGAGGGAAGTGGGGAGAGAGCAAGGGAAGGAGGGAGAGGGAGAGAGACTGATGGTGTGTGTGTGTGTGTGTGTGTGTGTGTGTGTATTTTGTAGGGGGAGGGGGTGCGTCCAAGAGGGTTAGGATCAGGAAGAGGTTGTTAGGGCTAGAAGGCTAAGAGGAGTTCCCAGAAGAAAAGGGGTTGAAGGACATTCTAGAGTGATGGAACAGTCTGAATGCAGGGGGAAGTAAGCTATGGGAAAAAGACAAGTAAGCAGGTCAGCTCCCCGTGTAGTGTGATTGGAGAAAAACTGGGAAGGGCATTAATTATCCCAAAGTTGGAGCCTTAACCCAGTGGAAGAAATGAGATTTATGCGAAGTCAGTATATGTGATATTTGCATTTCTACCCCAGACTTTCTTAATATTTTTCTTCTCCTGTATATTTCTTAGTACCCTGGAGAAAACAGGTTTAGTTTCAACAAAAGGTTAATACTTTGAAAATGTCTCAAATCAAGTGGTTTTCAAACTGTGCTCTGGAAGCCCCCTTTGAGGTTGGCTAGGGTGAGGTCAAAAGAGCAGGCAGGGGCCTGCTGGGTGTCCCTCAGGAGCTCTACCATTATCTATCCACCTATCAAGCTTTTCTTCAGATCATTCTAAATATTGGGCACAGCCAATAAGAAAATTACATTTGGAAAAGGGTACACAACCAAAACAAAGTTTTAAAAACCGGTGTAATCTAATCTTCATATATTTAGTAAAAGTCTGAGGACTTGGTGTGGATTGCCAAGTCTCTCAGCTACTGGCCAAAGGATGAATATTCTCAATCAGCTGAAGAAGGAGCATCCGGCAGGCATTGATCTGAATGTGTGAACAGTGATAATGGTTGGTAGGATAAGCTTTCAATTGGCCAGAAGAGGCAATAATAAAATTATATCTTCCCAGAACAAACACTGTAAGATCAATATTAGAATTTTCTTATGAGGGCAAACTAATCTTTTCTTAAACATTTCAGAGCTTTCTTTATACTGTAACATTTTTAGTACTTCTTGATCTAGTACCTGTATTTACTCATCCTGTTCGATATAAAAATAAATTATGCAGTGGTAGTTAGGATGTTTATAGCAAGACAATGACCCTTGCTGATTTGGTTTAGCAAGAAGTGTTATTAGGAATTAAAATATTTTGTGTTATATATCATGTTATAATTATTTATGTCTTGTTTAGATAGTATGTTAATTTGGTTTTAATCACTTTGCTAATAAAAACTAAAGGGACTTGCCAGTTTATTTGTACTTACGCATAACTTTTGCATTTAAATGTGGCTTAGCTGCCCTGAGGTGGTGATATAATCTTTTCTGGGAGTCAAAATCTCATGATTTTATATCTATCATTTTTTTCTGATGAGGAGACACTCACTGAGGTGCTGTTTGACAGAAAATTTTAAAAACCCTGAAGAAAATAGCCCAAAGATATGTTTGGGTACAAAAGAAATAGCTACAGAAGGTCACCTGCCTGTGACATTATGCAGGTTATTTAACCTTGCAGTGTCCTTCCCTGGAACATGAGGCCAATTATCCCTACCTTCATTAAATGAGATGAGGTACACGAAATGGCCATGTTTCCCAAAGTTAAATTTTACCCGAAGAGGGAAACTACTTACTGCAAAAGTATTCCGTCACATGGTAGAAGGATGGCACAGTGCACGTAGGGGAAATAGATGCATAACTCTTGAAATTTAGAAGTGGCTTACATAAGGCTGTGGGAAACATTTTTTAAAATTGAGTTTGTTCCCTTTAAACACTTTCATTGGACTAATAACACACATTAAGTACTTATAATACACGCCCTGTAAGTAACTCACAGTCTAATTGGTTAGTCAGTCTTTTGTTTTTAAAAATATTTTTTCCTTCTATTTTAATTGTTAACCTACGTATTGTTTCTCATTTGAGGGTGACCTGCTTTCTCTAATACTGAGTATTTGCCATATTGATTCTCAAGTCTGAGTATCTGGTTTCATTTCTAAGCAGAAATGAACCCATTTTTCTCAGTGCTGAGTGAGCATTTCTTAACAGACCAGGACTCTCCCTACCTTCTGGAGGAAAGAGCTGAATATTGCAGAACACTGTTGAGCTGTGGCCAGAGCCTTCAGAGGAGCACCTGGCTCCTCACAGCCAGGGCCATGCCTGGTCTCCTCTGTTTCAGTTCTTGAATCCTTAATTGGTAGTAGAAGCATTTTCAAGACAATGTTGAAAACACATTTCAGGAGTCTAGGATTAAAATAGTAAGGTGATATAAATCACATAACTGAGAAACACTAAAAAAGAGCTAAAGAGTGAGAGCTTTAAACAGTATTTTTAATTTATACACAGTTAGAAAACAGAAATAGATTTCCATCCCTTTTAGCTGGTGATGTTGTTGAGTCCTTTTTTTTATTATTACAATCTGTGATAAGAGGTCATTTATATAACCAAAGCATCTTAGTGGCCGCTCAGCCAAGTTTTTGGTTTATCTTTGACTGTAGTCAAAGCAAGTGTGATGAATGAACAATTGAGGTAACAACCGGATACAAGCAGGACTTTGTAAGAAGAGTCTTGAAATCTTCAGTTGAAGTCTTTGTTTCTCACCACCATATGGAAGTTGAAAGTGTTTTGAAGCTGGTAGGCAGCTTTCTTTTGATGTATTTTATTCACTTAGAATTAAGGACAGAAACTCTCTTAAGTTAATCACAAAAATTGTCTTATGTCGTACTTAGTAGCTTGGGTGTTTTCAGTTATTTTTGAGTGCAGTAAGAAAACTATACATTTTATATATGCTCAGTACCTTACAACAGAAATAGTTTCAATTTGTCTGTCAGTTGACAAGTATGTTCTACCTTTGATTGAAACAACCACCCTTCCTTCTGCTGCATATTAAATCCCAGGGCTGAAGCTGCCCATTGGTAGTGCTGGTTCTGTTACATCTAAAAGGAACCAATAAATGCATTTGTTGGAAGTGGCATCTGTTAAGGAAATATACCTGAAATAAAAATGAGGGCCTATTTTGTAAAATGCTTCTTTCTTGTCTTCTGTGTGCTACAGTGGAATTGTGTATTGATGCTCCAGGCTTCCCCAGGAAAGAATGTCTGTGGGCTGGTCCTGAAGCTGTTTTCCTTGTGGTTTGTCTCCTGTCCAAACCCAAGGGAAGCCAGGCTCCTTTCGTTTTCATTCTTTTCCAAAAAACTCTAGTGCTTTTGAACACAGAACCCCCATCCTCCCACCACCCAAACTCTGCATTCCAACTGCGTGATTTCATGGTACCAGGCGTGTCTCCCCTGCCATGCCGTCAGGCCGCCTGCTGACTCTTGCAGGGGGAACAGACGGGAACATAAACTCACTGCAGAAGAGCAGGACGCTCTCTGTATATTTTTAAGACCAGGAATCCAGTTCCCATTTACAGGCTGTATTTTTTTAATAGCTCCTTGAAAATTGAACAAAACATTTCTTGTTGCTCTTATTTCTTGACAATATCATTCCCTCTGCACTGATGTATAGAATCTCAGAAACTAGAGAATGGAAAAGATGTATTAGATCATGTCTAGCTCATTCCCACTGGTCACAATACTTTTTTTTTTCCCTTCCCACAGTCTTTCCTCTAAGGTTTTTCTCTTCTTGTTTTCTCAGGAATTTGTTTTCTCCATTTCTCTTGGGGAATAATTTCTGAGATTGACCATGAAGGAATTTATGTGGAAATATTCATATTCTTCTTTTTCCAGCTTAATATTCCTAGTCTTCATAACCCTTTCCATTACCATAAACACTCCCTCTCCTTCCTAGGTCAAGTATTTCAGGATGGTATTTTTTTTTCCTTTCCATTTATTAAGTTCAGAGTTTGTTTTTCTGCTTTGCTTTCTCTCTTCATCAATCAGACCCTAAAGCCCATTAATCATTTCTTGCTGCACTGAAAATGCCTTTGCTTATTCCCATATCAGAAACACAGAGCTGGTTAAGGTCCCTAGTATTAGAGGAAGGCTCACAAATATGTACTCATTTATGCTAGCTTCTCTTACTCTCTCTCTCCCTCAATTGTCAACTAGAAACTTTCAAAAATATTGTTTCTAAATTATGATTTACGTATTTAGTCCTCTGGAGGCCTATTGTGTCTGTGTATGATTTTGAGTGGCAGGATTATGTTGGTTCTCAATTACCTAAAAGATATTTTTCATATCCTCAGAGTCACAAATATTTTGGGTCAAGTACAATTCTGGGCCATGGAGCTATAATGTAGTATTCTATTTTAGGGCTGTCATCGTAAGAGTAGAAAGGAAATTAGACTGTATTTGTAGGGTCTGGAATTCTTGGGGAAAGGGAAGGGCAAAATTTAAGCAGGCTTGGCACTTGCATATCTAAAGTAGATTAGCTCTCAGGAGCTAGTAGAAGGCTCATGTTATGTTGTCACATTGTGTACCTTTACTTAACTTTTCATAAACATATTCTCTATCTCCAGTTAGATTGCATCCTCTTAGGAATGCATACCTTTTCTTGTGTCTCTCTTCTTTGTGTTTGTAAGCTCTTGAGTGCAAAAAAAATTTTTTTAAATCTTTTTTGGTCCCCAGTGGCACCTAGCATGGTGATTTGCAGAGTAGGCACAAAATAAACACATGTTGTCTATCAGACGGCAGTTTACAGAAATAGTACTAGCTATCATAGCTGCAGTAATGTGGGCATATGATTCGTGGATTCTCCAAGAGCAAATTTGTTTGTCTTCCTTTGTTCCAGAAAGACGGCATGAAACGAGTCTTTTCGGGCATTCAGCCTACAGGAATCCCCCACCTGGGCAATTACCTGGGCGCCATTGAGGGCTGGGTGAGGTTGCAGAATGAGTATGACTCTGTGCTGTACAGCATTGTTGACCTCCACTCCATCACCGTCCCCCAAGAGCCCACTATCCTTCGGCAGAGCATCCTGGACATGACTGCTGTTCTTCTTGCCTGTGGCATAAACCCAGAGAAAAGCATCCTTTTCCAGCAATCTCAGGTCAGTTCATTGGATTAGAGCTGGGAAAACTTTTCTTCGCACTGTTTTTGAGGAAAATTTTTGAGCGGTTCCTATAGCTTCTGTTTGTGATTTTTGAACATAGTTTGAGGTGGACTTCATCACATATGATTATTTCAGTCTAGCGCTTTACCTGTATTTATATTATTAAGTATCATTAAAATTTCAATAATATTTTTCAACTTTTCCTCCATTATACTTGGTAAGTTTATAATAATTCATATACCAAAAAGTTGGTTCTCTTTAGTACTCCTAACCCTATAATTGTTTTTCTATGCTGGGTTGCATTCAAACTGATGACTTCATGCTGTTGACTAATCTTGTGCTCAAGGATAGAATTTAGTGGCCAGTGGTTTTCTGTAATTCCAGTGTTGCTTTATTGGATATTACATTTGGAAGGCCTATTGGATATTTCCCATTGTTCATTCTTTATATGATAGTGTTTGAGAAGATTTGATAGAACAGACTGGGAAATTAGAAAACAAAGTACCAGTGTCTTGTGTTTAAGCCTAGAAAGACTTCAGAGCAAAGCCAAAATATTGGAGTCGCAATTTACTGTGGATGAATCAGTTTGTTCTTGGATAGGCAGACAGCCTGACCCAGACACAGGGCAATTAAAATATGCCCTAGAAAAGGAAGATGAAAATTCTAACTGGATTATGCCCTCATTAGATATCTGGTTAAATCTTGTGACAAAGCTCAGCCAATAAATTGTATGTTATACATGCTATGGTACATGTTAACATGCATGCATATATATATGATCTCCCTTGATCATAAACTTAAGAATATCATTATTTTACATGTTTTATTATTCACATAACTTAATGTGATAGTTCACACAGAGCAACCTATTAAAAATATGTAATAAGTGAAGAGAATGCAGTGGTCCTTTAGCTTCCAGAGAGTATTGGTTCTAGGACCCCCACAGCTACCAAAAATCTGTGGATGCTCAAGTCCCATCTATAAAATTGCTTAGTATTTGCGTAGAACCTATGCACATTCCTCTCATTTACTTTACATCAGCTCTAGATTACTTATAATACCTAATACAATGTAACTGCTATATAGATAGTTGTTATGCTATATTGCCTTTTTATTTGTATTTTTATTGTGCTGTTATTTATTTTTTCCTGAACATTTTAAATCTGTAGTTTATTGAGTCCAGGGATGTGGAACCCATGGGATTGAAGGGAATCATCAGAAAATAAATGTAGCTATTAACTTAAACTTGTTGCCAGCTTGGAAATAATTCAGGTACTTGGAGACATTTGTTATGTACCATTTCTACCTTACAGATCTTTACCTTATGGGTTCTTACCTTATAGGTCTTACCTTCTTCAAGCTAGTTGTCACTAGGTTGCTCATGCTCTTGGTCATTCTATCTCAGAAGGATTCCCACCTTTTCTTTGAAAGGAATGCACCTCTCATATTTCATAAAACAATGTTTGTTCAAACACTTCACATCCATCGTCGACGCTGGAGAGCTGGTCATCATTAGAGCCACTTTTTTAGTCACTTGGATGCATTTTGCAAAGCATATCGTCTTCACTCCATCTAAGCTGTTTCTAATACAAGCTCTCTTTTTATCCTTATTTGATACTATTTCTAAAAGTTGTATTCTAGGCCAAAAGTACCTATCTTCATACTTCTTGTAGGTGAATATGTCTAATCTCTACAAAGTAACCCCTTGCCAGATTGCTTTTTTAAGTGATCTTTAAAATTAAAGGCTTATTTACAACCACATCCTGTACTTGTACTTTGAGCTCATACCCCCAAGAACAATGATCGTATTATAATTTTTTCCCCTTTGTAAGGGATTTTTGTTGGGAACCTCCATAAGCATCTCAAATTTGCAATCATTGAGATATCTTCCTCTACTTAGTACTCTGTTGTTCAGAATACCAATTGAAAGAGCAACCCACAATATGGGAGACTTTGTAAGGAGTCCTTCCTAAATGAGGAGTAATAAAATTCATCTTCCCTTTCCATGGAACCTGAGGAACTCAGTGGCTCCAGGGTGATGTGGTCTAGGTCAGCAGAGACGACAGCACTGACTGTTGCAAGCCTGTCTTGCAGCCCCGTGTGGTTCTGAAGCTGTCTCCCAGGTCCCTTCCTGCCATCCCTCAGAGTTCCCTTGTGGGGAGTTTTGGTAGCTTGCCAGCAAAACTTGAGGGAAATACACATTTTGCCCACATTCTAAAACCTGTCTCCTGAAGGCAATGTGAAAGACTTCCTCAGGTGTCTCTCTAGCCTTAAAGCAAACTTGATCTTGACCGTTTTCTTCTTTGACTCAGGCAACCAACCTTATTACAACTCTGCAGATGGATGGGATATTTTATCACGTTCTCTTTCCTTTTTAAAAATACTTAATAAAGAAAAAACTTAAACTGTTTGCAACAGTAGAGAGGATAGTATACTGTACTTCCATCAATTACTAACATTTTGTGATTTGTCTCATTGATGCTCTTTTCTTTGAAGTATTTTAAAGCAGACACCACATATCATGACTTTTTTTCTCTCTTTTAATTTTTATTTTGAAATTATGGGGTACAATTCAGGGTTAGGTATACAAATATTCATTGTGCAGGTACCCTTATTGATGAGGTATGCCCCCCCTTCCCCAGGCAGATATCGACTACTGTCAATCCCAGCTACCCACCTCCTCCCCCCCTCCCCACAGTTTCCCACTATTTTCAACTTTCAGTCCCTTTCCTACAGTAATACAGTAGTTGTTCAAGGTCCACTTATGAGTGAGAACATGTGATACTCAGCTCTTTGTTTCTGTGAGAGATCACTCAGTATTATAAACTCTAATTCCATCCACATTTCTGTGAAGTTCTTAATTCTGTTCTTTTGAATGGCTGGATAATATTCCATTGTATATACGTACCACATTTTTTAAAATACAGTCCTCTTTTGGTGGGCAGCACGGTTGGTTCCATGTTCTTACTATTGTGAACAATGCTGCAATAAACATACCTGTGCAGGTATCTTTTTTATAGAGTGACCTGAGTTCTTCTGGGTATACTCCTAGTAGGTGGATTGTGGGGTCATATGGAAGGTCAATTTTTAGAACTTTTATGAATTGCCACACATATCATGACTTTTACTTCCTAAATATTTTCGTGTACCTCTCTATAAATTCAGAATTTTTTCTTACACAGCCACAATACTGTCATGACATCTAACAAAGCTAATAATTCCATATTATCTAATCCCCAAATTGCCCTGATCCTCCCAAAAATGTCTTTTATAATTTGCTTCTTTGAGAGAAGATCTATCGAGATCCACATATTGCATTTGGTTTTGGATCTTAGGTCTCTTTTTTCATTCCTTTTGATTTGTTCCTCAAATTTTAATTTATTTCTTGTAAAATTAGTACCTCTGCACTTAAAAGTATTCAAAATTTTGATTTTTCTTCTTTTTTTAATGCCTTTGATGTATTAAGTTTCCTTTTTATTTACTATAAGTTAATTCTTTGGAACTTAAAAATAAGCCTTACTATTTTGGTTGCTTTTCCTTTGCATCAATCTGTGTTAGCTGATGGCCAGTGACTATGAGCTACTGTCCCACATAGTTGGTCATTACCCTTTGCATTAATGTGGATGGAAACTGTGCTGGCCGCTTGCCCATGGAGCACCTGGAAAGGAACATTAGACATCAGCTCCTTTCAAATGATCGTAAAGTCTCAGGTTGTTCATAGGTGAGGACGGAAAAATCTTCCTCAGGCTTTATCTTAAAATCGTGAAGACATGTATTGGCTTTTCCTTCTTAGGACCGTTTTCAAGTATACACATAATCAAATAAGCTGGTCTCCCTGAAGTAGTTGTTGTTTTAAACACATGGCTTCATATTTGCAGTGCTCTAGTAGATGAAAGAATTATTGTGGGGATGCTTTATGTTTTGTGATACAAAAATCAATAATTGGCAGCTTTTTTTTTTTTTTTAAAGCTTTGAACTTTTATCTTCATTATTTATTTATTTGTTTGTTTTTAGAGGCAGAGTCTTGCTATGTTGCCCAGGCTGGTCTTGAACTCCTGGTCTCAAGCAATCCTTACACCTCAACTTCCCAAAGTGCTGGCATTACAGGTATGAGCTACTATACCAGGCCAACTGCTGACTTTTTTTCTTAATTTTAAATTGACAAAAATTATATATATTTATGGTGTACAACATGATGTTTTGAAACATGTATACATTGTAGAATGGCTAAATTAAGCTATTTAATATATGCATTACCTCACTTTTTTGTGGTGAGAACATTTAACATCTACTCTCTTAGCAGTTCTCAGGTATACAATACATTGTTATTGACCATCGTCACCATGTGTTTACAATAGATCTCTTGAACTGATTCCTCTTGTCTAATTGAAATTTTGTATTTTTGACCAGTCTTATTATTTCCCCTACCACCTGAACCCTGGTAACCACCATTCTACTCTGCTTCTGTGAGTCTGATGACTTTTTTAGATTCCACATATGAGTGAGATCATACAGTCTTTCTGTGCTTGGCTTATTTCACTTAACATGTCTTCTAGGTACATCCAGATTGCTGCAAATGACAGGATTTCCTTTTTCAAGGCTGCCCAGTATGCCACCGTGTACATATATCATGTTTTATTCATCCATCTGTTGATGGACACTTTGATCGCTTTTGATGAATACTTAGGTTGACTATCCATATCTTGGCTCTTGTCAATAATGCTACAATGAACTTGAGAGTACAGGTAATCTCTTTGACATCCTGGTTTCATTTCCTTTAGATATAGACCCAGTAGAGAGATTGCTGATTTATATGGTAGTTCTATTTTTAATTTTTTGAGGAACTTCCTTACTGTTTTCCATTGATGACTGCATTAGTATATATCCACACCAACAGTGTGTAAGGGTGCTCTTTCTCCATATCCTTGCCAACACTTAATGTCTTTCATCTTTTTTGTAATAGCCATTCTAACTGGTGTGAGGTGATCAGCCTGTGTAGTCTCCAACAGATGGGGGCCGAAAAGAAAATAATCATTGCATTTTTAGATCTATAAAAAAAGTTGGAAGTTTTATTATTCACATAATTTAATGTGATAATCCACACAGAGCAACTGGTTAAAAAATATGTAATAAGTGAAATGAGTACAGTGGTCCTTCAATTTCCAGAGAGTGTTGCTTCCAGGATCCCCGCAGCTACCAAAATCTGTGGATGCTCAAGTTCCTTATATAAAATGGCTTAGTATTTGCATAGAACCTGCACACATTCCTCTCACTTATTTTAAGTCAGCTCTAGATTACTTATAATATCTAGTTTATTAGAAAACTAATACTTTAAAGTGACTATGGTTTATCAAGCCATTTCATGTGTTTGTTCTCTTAATCATTAAAACGGCCACATTAGATATTACTGTTATCTTTCTTTCACTAATGAATAAATTAAGGTATGAAGAGATTAAGTGAGTTAGAAAATGTACTTAAAACTATCTTAAGAGAGAGGCCTTGTACTTAGTAAATGCTCAACATCCGTAACTTCTCTTTATTTATTTATTTATTTTTGGAGTCAGGGTCTCACTCTGTTGCCCAGGTTGGAGTGCAGTGGTACCATCAAGGCTCACCACAGCCTCTACCTTCTGGAGTCAGGCGATCCTTTCACCTCAGCCCCTGGGGAGTGGGGACTACAGGCAAGTGCCACCATGCCCAGCTCACTTTTTGTTGTTTTTTTGCAGAGATGAGGTCTCGCTATGTTGCTTAGGCTGGTCTTGAACTCCCGGGCTCAATCATTCTCCCATGTCTGCCTCCCAAAGGGCTGAGATTACAGGTATGAGCCACTGTGCCAGGCGTTCAACTTCTTAATTAGCTGCTTAAGGTCACACAGCCTCATAGGTGGCAAAGCCAGGACACCTTTTCTCTTCCCCTGAAGTGCCGCGTGAGGAAGATGTGCTCATGGAGTGGGAACCTTGTTCTGCTCCCTGCCTGCAGCCCTTCTCAAGCCCGTGGCTCTGCCTCAGAAGCTGCTGGCAGAGGGGCAGTGGGGGCTGGAGCTGACCCCAAGGCCCTCAGCATTTCCCGCCTGCACAATTGAATTGCCCCTCCTCTCTTGCCCCAGCCTCACAGGCTGGTGGTTCGTTTGCCACCTGGCAGCCACGGCTATCTTTCCACTAAAAGCACATCAGCGCCTCTCTCCTTTCTCAGGTAAAAATCTAAACTCAGCTTAGCTGGAAAATCCTTCAAGAACGAGGCCCTAGAGAACAGGAGGCCAACATTTCTTCTACTATACCACTGAGTCATGCAGACTTTTTATTGTCAGTTTATTTTGTGTTCAGGCGATCTGATTATCTTTGACCATAACTCTTTAAAGCAGAAGTTTAAGTTGTTTTTTCTGTTGTTTTTTTTGCAGAAAATTTGATAAATCCATTTACAATTTATAAAACAGATAGCAGAGATAATTTATCAACATTTAACTTTTTTGTTATTTCGTGTATATTGGTAGTTTTATAGTGCATTTAAGCCCTGAATTGAGCATTAAATATTTAACACAGGAGAGCAATTTAGAAAACAATTTTACTTAAAGTTTTGGAAGCCAGTGCCAGTTAAAATTAATGGTACCCACATCCCCCCCACACACAATTATTTACAAGTAGAATTAAGAATTTTTAAAATTGTGAGTGAGAGAAAAATCTTTTTATATTACATAATGTATTCTTTTCAGGTATATTTATTGTGTTAAGCAAAGTACTTGCTAAATTATAAAGACTATTTTTGCATGTGCTATTGTTGTACATCAGAAAAACTTCTAGTAATGATTTAAGACTGAGAGAGACTTTATCTGTGTTATAATGCTGATATTTTACCAATATTTTTCTTCTGCAGTTCTTTGCATTCTTTCTCAGCAGTCTGACTGGAACAATTTAGACTTATTGAAGATTTTTCTCATTATTTTCTTTTTCTTTCTCTCCCACTGGCCTCTAGTCATGTGCTTCCCCTAAAATATGTTCGCCATATGTGGGGAGTTTTATAGACCCTCTCCTCTGAAAGGTGTGTGTGTGTTTGAGAGACGGAGGGAGGGAGGAGAGGGGGAGGGAGGGAGAGAAGGAAAGAGAATGCCTGCGTGTGCGTTTGGCAGAGGTTTTCATCTGGGTGCCGAAGTCCATGGCGGGCCAGTCCTAGTGGGCCAGGAGACCTGAGTGCAAATCCAGCCCGAGTCCCACAGCTGACTCTGAGGTACAGGTCTCTATACCTTTTGTTGTTACTTTCTCTGCAGTCTAATCACTCTGCAGATGGAAGATAAAAATGGAGGGTGTGACCCTAGACACTGGCTTTCTGCCGAAAGTAGACCAGGAAAAGGTGAGGGAGGAAAGTGGAATCTGGGCTCCCTCATTCGAGTTCTGTTTTGTTTCCCAGGAAACTAAAATCACTAATAATAAGAAAGGAAGGGGGGCTGTGGAGGAATCGGTTTGGGAACGATAGCCAGAGGAACTGACTGCATGAGTCTCGGCTCACTGTGCACAAACGAAAGTTACACCTGACCTGTTATCTCTTATCTTAGCAGTGTAGAACCAAGACATGAAGTTGGACAGGCAAAAAAATTTAGGGAGAGTCTGGTGTTTTCATGTATCCTGGCAATTTTGAAACACATTTAAGTACATATTTATGTGTGTACATATTTTGTTAGCTAACAGCAACAGTTGCAAAATAGAAAGGGAGCGACCAAAATCTGTGTAGATTAATGGATTTGGGGAAGCTCTTTGTAATTTGACATCACCTCCAAAGTTCCTGGAGGGGATAAAGATCTCAGTGACCCTTGGCCTAAGTAATACAGGGAGTTAGGGAAATCGCCACATAACTAGACTCCATGTGTGTCCTTCTCTGCAGAGTTCCTGCTGGGACCACCCCCTTTCCTGGATCTATACTCCTGTATGACTTGATGAATAAGCTGCAGCATTTGTGAATAAGCTGCAGCATTTGTGTTATCCCTATCCTTGTCATAGAAAGAGGTTAACTATGCTTTCAAGGAGAGTTATTTTCTTTCTTTTTTTCAAGTCAGAGTCTCACTCTGTCACCCAGGCTGGAGGGCAGTGGCATGCTTATGGCCACCATAGCCTCAACCTGCTGGGCTCCGGTGATCCTTCCGCCTCAGCCTTCCAAGTGGCTGGAACTACAGGCATGCACCACCACGTCCAGCTAATTTTTTGATTTATTGTAGAGATGAGGTCTTGCCAAGTTGCCCAGGTTGGTCTTGAACCCCTGGGCTCAGGAAGTCCTCTCACCTCGGCCTCCCAAAGTGCTGGGATTATAGGTGCGAGCCACCGCGCCTGGCCAGATATTTTCTTACTATCAAGAACAATATTGCGAAAAGTACAGGCTTTTGGCTTGAATCTCACTGCCACCTCTTTTTGGTTGTGAGACAATGGGCAAGTTTCTTAAGCTCTCTGAATTCCCTTTTAAAATGCCTCTAACAGGAATTTAAATAAGGTGATACACAATGCTGGATGATTGTTAACTTTCTATCACCTTACTCCACTATATACTTACTTCCCTCACCCTAGGCTCCTTGATATTGTGAAATGTTTGTGTAAAGGTGGAGTGGAATTGGAAGATGGAGATAAAATTGATGATAATGCCTCTCTTCATTTTCAACAATAAAATATTTTCAGAAGCATTTGTTGTCAAAGGTTTTTGGGGAACTTTAAAAGAAATATTTCATATGTTCAGAAACATATGAAGGTGAATGTCTGCCTTTTGAAATGCTAACCTTTTGACATAATGCTTCATGTAGTTTCTGTTTTTTTTAACAAATAAAACATTAGAGGTATAATAGAAACTTTTGGCTTGGCTTACTCTAATGCTATTCCCCTCTCTGCCTCCCCAGAGTAAGCACTGTATTGATTTGATACTCATCATTCCAATGAATGTGTTTATACTTTTTATTGCATATGATGTATCCATAAACAATCTGTAATATTTGTTTTGCATGCTTTAAAACTGTGTAAATGGTACCATGCTGTACCTATATTCTTGCATCCATTTTTTGTGTGCAGTGTTACATGGTTGGGATTTATTTACTTTGCTGTACAATATTCTATTGTCTGGCTCTTTCACAATTTATTCACTTTCCTGGCAAAGAATATTTTGATCTTTTTCCATTCTTTTTATTGGTTGCTGCAAAAAAATACTAGAGTGAGCATACTTATGCCTTTTGTGTACATGTGAAAGACTTCCTCTGGGTTATGTGCCTAAGAGCTGAATCATGAGGATATGTGAGATATATATATATATCATCAGCATTACTGAGTATTTCCAGATTGCTCCCAAAATGGCATTCCAATTTATATTCCTACCAACAGGAGAGTTCCTGTTTTTGGTTGTGAGACAATGGACGAATTACTCAAGCTCTCTGAACCCCCTTTTTAATGTCTCTAATGTGAATTTAAATAAGGTGGTATATGATGCCAGGCAAATGTTGACTTTCTATCTCCCTATTCCACTATACACATACTTTGCTTACCCTAGGCTCTGTGGTATTGTGAAGCGTTTGAGAGTGTGGAGAGTTCCTTTTGGTCTAAGTCCTTGGCACTATTTGGTGTTATTAGATATTGGTTTTTTTGGCTATCACAATACAGTAAATGTGCTGTCTTGTTGCTTTAATTTACATTTCCTTGAATACTGGTAAGGTTAAGCACTTTTTTTTTCTTTGTTTTAACCTGTTTGTTTTCTTCTATGAATTATTTGTTCATATATTTTGCCCATTTTTAAATTGTTTGTATTTTTTATTTATTTGTCGTACTTCATTACACATTCTGAATACCAGCCCTTTGTAGTATATTGTCTCTGTTTCCGGTTTGTGGCTTGTCTTTTAAATGATGACTTTTATCATATAAAAGTTTTCATTTTAATGCAATCAATTCAGTATTTTATGGGGTGTGCTTTAAGTAATTCTTTTCTGTCCTAATACAATAAAGTTATTTTTCTTTATTATCTCCTGAGTGTTTTATGTTTTGCCTTTCACATTTAAGACTGAATTATGTACATCTTACACATTCTGACACTTTATATTAAAAAATCACATCGGTAAATAGCTCTACAAATCTCATTAGGAAAGTCTTTAGATATCAGAAGCTGTCTAACACAGTGATGGACACTTGTTTTCAAAATTCTAATTTATGCTGGAAAGCTGAGATTGTGTCATTACCAACATTGTCTGTGGGTTGTTTCCTTTGAAATGCCTTCCTTCCTTTGTTCTCCCATGTTAATCTTCTTAGAGAATATACATTTGGTTTGGTGAGGCTCTTACTATGCCTTTGCTTTTTATTTCATTCCTTTCATTATGTCCTCTTTTCCTTCTGTTTTCATTGAAATTACTTTTTTTTACTGATGTCTTCAGCAAACCTCATTCACTTTCAGCCAATCTTCTTTTCTAATATAAACATCCAGGAGTACAGTATAAATTTCCTCAGTTTTATCAGCATCCACAAAATTGTGATATGTAGTATTGTCATTTAATTCAATTCTAAATAATTTCTAAACTTCCCTATATTTCTCCTTTGATCTATGATTTATTCAGAAATGTGTTTTAATTTCCAAATACATGACTTTAAAAAAAAAACTTAGCTTTTTTAAAAATTTGATTTTTAAGTTTATTGCATTTTAGTCACAAAATACGATCTCTGTGCTTCCACTTTTTTTGTATTTTTAAAGCTTGAATTTAGAAAATGGGTAATTTTTATAAGTGCTGTGTTTTAAAATAATTTCTATTTTCTGACTCAGTGATTTTCAAAAATTTTTTTGTTGTTCATGCCTATCGGTAAAACGTTTTCGAGACTTACGCCTGCATGTGTGTATCCACGCTGCTGCAGAGGACATGATTTCATTCTTTTCTGTGGCTGTGTCTGTTCCTGGGCAAACACTGCATGTTCTCACTCGTGTGTGGGAGCTAAGGGATCTCAAGGACGGAAGTAATAGACACTGGGGGACTAATAAGGGCTGAGCGGGGAGGAGGACTAGGGACCAGAGACTACCGGGGGGCACAGTGTTCGCTGTCTGGGGAGTGGGCCCCCTGAGACCCAGGCCCCACCACAACACAGTGTGTCCATGAGACAGATATGCATGTGGACCCCTGAGTCTAAAATTCAGAAAACTGTTTAAAAGATGTGTCTATATTGTATATCACGCAACTTTCCTCTAAAGCAAAATGGGATTCAAAATGAACACACATAAAAGCTCTAATATTTTCTTGGTATGCGTTGGACATTGGCGCATGTGCACAACTCCCACTTTGGACACCTACTTGGCTTCAGCTGTCATCTCCGATGGCCACTATGGTATCTTTTTAAGTTCAAGGAAATATTTAGAATCGTGAGACTACAGGCCATATTTGGCACAAGTCTACTTTTAAAAAGGCACTGAACAAGAGTCTAGCTTGCCAGCAAGGTCGCTTCTGCAAGCAGAATATTTTTCACAGGAGCTAAGATCCACTTCTACATTTTATACAAAGCTTTAGGGGGTCTTTGAAAGAGCTATGCCAGTTACGAGAGTCACTATACTTGGGAAAGCCTAAACTATAACTTTCCATCAGGCACTTATAGTTTTCCCAGTCTAGGTACAATTACCAACTGGGGATTATTTGTCAAAAACAATGTTGCCTAGTAATGTTGTTAACCTATGCTGTTTTATCTGGTCGGTGTATAACTAGGTGGTTGATCCAGGATCAGATTCTCAGGCAGCAGTTGAAAGTGTCTCATTAACTTGCTCAGTCCGTTGCCTACTGGATTCCATGAGCCAAAGAGTCCATTAGGTCAGTCATGACGCTGCTAAGTTTCCAACCGCCACTGTTGTGCCACTTCTGCACCTGCAGGCGGAGCCATAACCTGTGAATGCTTTAATGCTGTCAAAACAGCTATTAGGAAGTAGTTTCTCCCTAAGAGAGGAAGTAGCGCCCAACTTCCAGATCCTACCAAACATGGTTTCATGAGGCTATATTCCTTTATTTTTTTTTTCAGTCTTTTTCCTCTCTTCTTTAAGAGGATTAATTTCTATGAATCTATCTGTTCATTCAGTGACTTTTTCTTCTGTCCTCCCAATCTGTGGTTAAGTCCTTACAATGGTATCATTTCAGATATTATATGTTTTCTTTCCAGAATTTTTATCTGCTCTTTTTGATAGTTTTAAAAAATTTATCTGCTGAGATTTCCTATCTGTTTATTCATTTCAAGCATATTTTCATTTGCATATTTAAGTATAGTTATAGTTGTTCCTTCAAAATGTGTTCATTAAATATAACACTTGAAACATCTCAGGATTGATCTTCATTGATAGTCTTTTTCCTTAAGAATGGGTATGTCTGCCTATTTTTTTCATACGTCCAGTAATTTTGGCTAGTATCTTGAATATATTAAATGACAAATTGGAGAGATTCTGAATTCTATTATATTCCTCTCAAGAGTGTCTTTTAAAAAACTGTTGTTTTAGCAGGCAATTAACTTGATTAGACTCAAACTCCAAACTGCTTTTCCAGTGGTGAGCAACAACCTGAAATCTTCCACCAGTTGTTTTAGCCACAGTTGGATAGCTTGTGCCCAGCTGTCCTGTGCATGTCAATTTCCAGGGTTGACCAGATATTTGGATAGAGTTTATATATAGGATGTAAGCCTGCCACTCTCTTATTCTTCATTTAGGAATCTCTCTGCTTATTTTCCAGCCATTATAGTCATCTAACTTTGTTCTTTGATTCTTTAAGCCAGTAATAACGCAAATTTCTATCATATTTAGAAACTTTTCATGGCTCTATTTGAGAATTGTCTTCAGATAGAAAGTCATAAAACAGGACACATATTCAGTTTCATTCTTTTTGTAAAAGAATAGACCACACCCCTCTAGTTACTGTCTACTTTTGATTATTCTCCAATGCCTTGATGCAATTAATTTTTATAGTGTGCTTAGAGTTTATAGTTGCTATCTGTGGTAGGGTTCATCTAATAGGAGCTTGCTATTGACTGACTTATACACCCTCAAATTCATATCTTACACCCTTAACTCCAAATTTGACTATATCTGAAGATAGGATCTTCAGGAAGTAATTAAGATTAAAGTGGAGTCATAAGGGTGAGGTTCTAATCTGATAGACCTATGACCTTGTACAAAGAAGGAGAAAGATCCCTCCCAAGGATATGGAGCACCTGGAATTCTTATACATTTCAGATAAGAGTGTAAAATGGTAAATCCACTTCAGAGAACAGTTTGTTGAAGCTGAACATATTCTTACTACCTGACCTAGTAATTCTGCTCATAGATATTTACCCAAGAGAAATGTAAACATAGTCTGAAAAAGGACTTGTACAAAAATATACATAGTATTTTTATTTATAACAGTTGAAAACTAAAAACTACCCAAATGTTTATCAACAGGTAAATAGTTAAACAATTGTGACAGATTCGGTCAACGGAATACTATTCAGCAATGAAAAGGAGTATGTGACAACTTGGAGAAATCTCCGAAATATGCTGAGTGATAGAGGCTAAGCATGAAAAGCTCATATATTAAGTTAATTTATATATTATTCTAGAATTAGCAGAACCAAGCCATAGTAGTAAAACAATGTAGTGGTTTCTAAGAGCAGTGGGTGCAAAGGGGCATGAGGAAACATTTTGGGGGGATTGAAATCTTCTGTATCTTGATTGTTGCGCTAGTTAACATATGTGTGTAGATTTGTTGAAATCTATTGAGACTAAACAGCTAAACTGGGCACATCTTATTGTTTGTAAATTATGCCTCACTAGAGTTGATTTAATATGTACATTTTAAAGAGATAGGCTCTTGGGATGTTGTTATATAAACCAAAAGAAAGAAGAGAAGTCTGTGGAATTGTGTAGGGTAGGGAACACTGCAGGTGTTTTAGTATAGCTATCATTCAAACATTTAAAATGACAAAGGCAAAATATACGTGGTTTGAAAGTTGTATCTGGTCTTTGAATTACCCGTTCACAACGTAAACAAGAAACAACCTGCTCACAAGTTTAGCCAATAAACGAACTAATATGTCAGAATATTGTTGCTTTTTAAGGCCAAATGAATGCTGTCATACGGATATACCCCGTTTTGTTTAGGCATTCATTCACCAGTGGACATTTGGGCTACTTCTGCCTTTTTGGCAACTGTGAGTAATGGTGCTATGAGCATGAGTTTGCAAGTATTCTTCAAGACCCTGCTTTCAATTCTTATGTATTGCTGGAGTTGCTGGATTATATAGTGATTCTATTTTTAATTTTTGAAGGGTTCATTATACTATTTTCCATAGCAGTTGCATCATCTGACATTCCTATCAACAGTGTACAAAAGTTTCCGCTTTTTTCCATATCCTCACTACACTTACTTGTAGAGCTACGCTTTCTTAAAAAAAGTATAGTGACTATCCTAATAGATGTGAGATGATATCACATTGTAGTTTTGATTTGCATTTCCTTAATGATTAGTAATATTCAGCATCTTTTTCATATGCTATGGGCCATTTGCATTTGTATGTATTCTTTGGAGATATGCCTATTCAAGTCCTTTGCCCAGTTTTCAATTGAGATTTTTGTTGTCGAGTTGTAGGAGTTTCTTATATATTCTGGATGTTAACTGCTTGTCAGACATATGATTTGCAAATATTTTTCTTTATTTTGTAGGATCTAAGTTACTGGGACTATCAGATATAGCCACAGAAAAATTTTAAATAAAATCCTTCTGAAAAGACAGGTTTGATTAAAAAATCACCTGTTCGCCATCAGGTTCTTTATAGATCAGCTTCCTTATCTTTCTTCAATGTAGCTAATATTGGGGGTGTACTTGTGGTGGATTACTACTGTCCCCTGTTACTCATTTTTACTTCCTGTAAGGGGAGAGGTCATCAGATTTTCTGTGAAGGAGCAGTCAGTAAGCATTTTGGGCTTTGCAGGCCACCTGACCACCTGTGGTCTCTGCCATTGCTACCACCTCTTCCTCATCTTCACTTTCTTTCTCTCTTCTTTCTTCTCCTCCTTCTCCTTGCTCTTTTTAAAATGTGATTACTCTTATGTAACGCAAGAGACATTCTTAGCCAGTGGGTGGAACAGAAACAGTTCCAATGACAGACTTGGCTGGGGGACAGTTGTTTATTAACCCCTGTGTGGAAGGGTTATATGTCTTCACCCAGACATGTGCCTGACAGTATATCCTCTGGGGGAAGCAACTCTGCCTCACTGAGTTGGGCTTATCCATGTGACTTGCTTTAGCCAACAGAAAGTGAGCGGGCATGAAGTACACCAGTCCAGGATGAATCTTTAAAAGCCATTCCATGTTTGCCTAGCTCTCTTGCTCTTTTACCTTCTGACATGAGAACAGATTATTTCATACAAGGGCTATTTGTTCAGTATCGGTTCTGGAATTAGAAGACATGTAAAGCAGACTTATAGCCAATCTGTAGGTACCAGTATGTAATATGAGTGACAAAGAAACAATTTATGTAAGCCATTTAAATTTGGGGTTCTTTGTTAGTACAGCCTAGCAAAATTTGATGAATATTACTACAGATAAAGAAACACACATACACACAATAAGCAATAAAATTTAGATGGAAGTGACTTTTAATTCAGGAACAGGCTGATAGAAGCTACTTAGTTCAACTTTGAAAGGATTGGACTTAGAAAAAGTATAGGGAACTCCAAATGTGTACAGACAGATGTTCACTGGCAAACACAAGTACTGACAGGAGGTAGACCAGTTGAAGGGAGTGGGAGTTTATCATTGACACAGAGTTTTCTTAATTAAAATCAGAACCCTAAACAAGGTTCTTGTTAAGGGGATTTGTCATGGGGATGATAAGAATCTAATAAAAATAACTTAGCATGAAATTGCTAGTTTCCAAAAGGAAGCAATAAATGGGAATTTGTGAGTCTGAATGGTCTTCCAAGTGTCCTAAAACTTATAGGATGTGGTTTCTGGAAAGATAATATTTGTATAGGAGGAAGTAAAATCCTATGAATCAGAGATCTGATTCGGGAATTGATCAAAAACAAAACCAGCTAATTGCTTGGGTAGGTTTAATTGATACCTAGAAGCTGTATCTTTTTGATGTCTTGCTGTCTTGTACTCTTTTTATTTGTAAAGTATTTTTGAATTATGCTAAAAAATACAGCAAAATACAGAGATTTTGTGGCAAACATTGATATTCCCAGCACCAGAGATGAATATTGCTGTACTTTATCATGTGTGCTTTGCTTCTTTGTGTTAAAATACTTAGGGCTGAAGTTGAGCTCCTTTAACTTTCCCCTTGCCTCACCTCTTCCCTTGACACCCCCACCCCCGCATCCCTTTCTTCCATCCCCAGGCAACCACAATCTTGGATTTGGTGCGTATCAAGCTTGCCCATTCTCTACATTTGCTTTTGTGAATAATTCCATGAACAGCAAATACTTTTGTTTGTGCGGTTTAAAAAATTCTCTGTAATTGATATAATATAGTATCTTTTCACACAGCAGTAGGCTTTTGTGATCTACCCATGTTTATAGATATAAATCTTACTCATTTATTTGTTATACAGTATGCCATTATATAAATATACCATCATATAGATAGCCATTATATAAATATACGTGTTATTTAGACATTTATCTGTCAATGAACCTTTAATTTCATGCATGCATTCATATTACAAGTATTTATTGAGCACTTACTATGTCTTAGGTACTGTGCTAGGTACTCGTGTTATATCAGTAAATAAATCTTTGCCACTATTGTGCTTGTGTTCTGTTGGGGTAACATTAAATAAGTAATAAATAAGCCAAGCATAATGTATATTAGAAGTGGTAAATGATATGGAAAAAGAATAAGGGGAATTGGGAGTGGAGTTGAAAGGAGCAGGTTGCTATTTCAAGCAGTATGGGTGGGAAAAACCCCTTGATAAATAATATTTGAGACAAGACTTTAGGTGAGGAAGTCAGCCAGGTGAATATCTGGGAGAAGACAATTCCTATCAGTGAAAAGCCCATGAGATGGGACTGTACCTCGTGTGTTCAGGAAACGCCAGAAAGTCAGCATGGCTGGAGAAGAGGCAGGGACAAAGGAGGAGACGAGCCTGAATCACGGAGGTGACAGCCTTGAGGAGGAGGAGATTGTTGGTCCTTGACCCTACAGGCTGTTATGAGGACTTCGGCATTTGCTCTGCAGAAGTGGAAAGTACATGAAGGATTTTGAATAGAGAAATGCCATGGTCTGTGTGATAAAAGGGTCACAGGCTGCTTTGTTGAGAAGGGCCCGTGGAGGACCTAGGCTGGAAGCAGAGAGCGAGTTAGGAAGTTGCCACAGTGCTCCCGGGGGATTGATGGTGTTTCAGACTGACGTGCTCGTCGAAGTGGTGAAACTCTAGATGCTCTTGAAGGCAGAGGTAACAAGATCTTCGGATGGGTTAGATACAGAGTGTGAGAGAATCAGAAAAGTGAAGGATGATTCCAAGGTTTTTGTCTGAGAAACCGCAAAGATAGGGTTGCTAGTAACAGGAATGGGACAGCTGCAAGTGGAGCAGGCCTGGGGCAGAGGACCAGGAGTTCCACTTTGGATGCGTTGAGCTTGAGATGTCAGAGATCCGCACAGAGATACTCAACAGACAGCTGAATAAATGAGTCTGGAGTTCATCGGCAAGATCTGGCTGGAGTTATAAACTAAGAAGTAATCGGTAATATAGATATTTAAAGCAATGAGATGTGATGAAACTGCAAAGGGAGTGGGTATAAAAAAGAATAGAAGTAAAGAAACAAGGACTGAAACCTGGGTGCCAGCAATATAAGAAGTCAGGGAGAAGAGGGGAACCCGCAAAAGGATTGAGAAGAGAAACGATTGAAATAGAAAAATTACCAAAATGCAGTGTCTGGGGAGCCAAGAAAATGTATCAAGATACAGGAAGTAATCAGTTGTGTCAAGTGCTGTTGAATCTGCCAAGTAAGATGTCAACTTCACCTTACCTATTAGCATTGATGGCAGTGACGGACAGTTTCAGTGGAGTGGTGGAGGTGAAACCTGACTGGAATGGGTTTGAGTGGGAGCAGGGCGGACAACGGGATCTCATCAAACTCAGTGGCAGCTCTGGTGTCTTCATCTTTCTTCAATGACGGGAATTCCTTCTTCCCCTTGACTATGTGAAAAGACCTGGGGTGGGCTTTGATTTGAGGGCCACCTGTTTCTGTGTGGAGTGGCTTTTTTACGTTTCTGTTTTCTAGTTCTCTGATTCTTCAGTTACGTGCAATCTAATGTTTGTCACAGGTTTTGACTTATCTATTTCGTGACTCAGTTTTTATGTTCGTATTTTTAATTTTTGATGTAAACTCTATGTTTGATACAGCAAACACACCGAGCAGTGCCAAGTCCTTAGTGTGTAAAGCTCAATCTGCTTTCACACACTGAGCACACCCCCATAGCTAGTACCCAGAGCGCTCCTCATCCTTCTTTCTAGTCGTTGACAGCCCCTTCCCTGAGGATAACCTGCTTGTAAAGGTTACATGAACGGGGCCGTTCGGTGCGCGCTTTTCATTCCGCATACGCCTGGCTGTCAGGCTTAGCGTCAGGGCTTTGCGGTCGGCTTGCCTCGCTGCACTCTTTCATCCTCATTGCTGTCGCCGTCCGTCGTGTGACTGCGCCGCCAGAGTGGGTGTTTGTCGTGCTCGGAGTTTGGAGCGGTTGTGGTGAGTTCTTGCATGTGTACTCTGCGGACCATGTGCACACATTTCTGTTGGATGCATACTTAGAAGTGGAATGCCTGGGTCATAGAATATGTGAATGTGGCGTGCTAATGGGGCTTGTCAGTTTTCCAAAGTTGGTATGCCAATTTATATTTCTACAGCAGTGTGTGAGAGTAAATGTTCCATTTAGTCAGTGTCATCCCCATATTGATACTATTGGATTTTTCACTTTAATCATTCTGGTAAATGTAATAGTATCGTCTTGTGACCTTAATTCACATTTAATGCACATAATTTGCATTTTTGATGATTAACGATGTTGAGTATTTTCTGATATATTGTCATTTGGATATCTTATTTTGTGTGAATTAATTATTCATACTTTTGGCTAATTTTTTAGGGTTATTTGCTTTTTTGTTATAAATTCGTAAAAGTCTTTTACATATTCTGTATACCAATATATTTTGTATACCGATATATTCTTCATAGGTATTGCAAATATCTTCTGCCAGTCGTGGCTTACCTTTTTTCTCTTTAAATGGTGGTGTTCAATACAATGACAGCTTATGTACCTAGTCCTGAATTGTACCCCACACCTCTAAAATAAAAAAATAAATAAATTCTTAATGTTAGTATAGTTTAATTTACTAAGATTTTTTTCTCTATGTTTAATGCTTTTTGGGTCCTATTAAGAATTTGTATTGACTAAAGGAAATGAAAAGTGCACCCAACTGATTTGATTTGTTTTTCTGTAAAATTTTAAAAGTACTTATTATTACTTAGGTAGAACACTTTAATCTACCATGAAGAAATCGGTTTCCCCAACAGTATAATTCATGTATCACTTGTCCTCTTTCATGTACAAAAATATCCATAAACGTCATCCCTTAAGAACTTTTGTTTCTTCCTATCAAGCACAGCAATTCTGTTGAGTGTATGTCTTGTCTCCTTTATTCCGAATTGCTCTGTCTTCTATGTTTAGGGATAACAGAGCCTGTCATATGTAAATTCCTCTTTCTGCCTTCCACTCCAGTTCACCAGATACATCCTCATCTTCATTTACTTTCTCCTCCCCTGTCTCACTGGAAGATGTTTCATCATCCACTCTTTTAACCATGCCGGGTGTAATTTCATTTCCTCTTTCAGAAATATTGTTCTTTGAATTGTCTTTTCTCCTGAATCTTTACTGGTGCTCCTTGTGCTTCGCACCTAGATGGTAGATCTGTTCCACCTTAAAAAGCAAAATAAGATTTTTACTTTTACCAGTTATCCCATCTCTGTCTTTCCTTAAAAAAAACCCCAAAGACAAATGTTGTACACATATGATAAAAGTACATAGCACCAAATACACCCACATAATTAGCGCTTGTAAAACAAACAACATCTAAATTGCATCAAATTCACTTTTCTGATTGTGACATTAAATGATAGTTATGCAAGATGTTGCCATTGGGAGAAATTGGGTAAAAGGTATGTGATATCTCTGTATTATTTCTTGCAACTGTTTGTGAATTTACAATTACCTTAAAATAAAAAGTTAAAACAAAAGCACTTCTAAAAAATATTTATAATAAAAACAACCACCATTTATTGAGTGCTTACTATGTGCTAGATACTGTTTACGCACTGTCAGGAGGATACCTGAGGTTAACCTCATTTTATAGATGACAAAACTGAGGCACAGAGAGGTTAAGTTACTTACTCAGGTCACCCAGATAACCAGTGGCAAAATTAGTGTTCAGGCTAGGCAACCTCACTCCAAAGACAGAGCTCCTAACCGCTCTGCTATGCCTCTTGAATAACTATGTTCGTGTCCTGCCTCCTAGGCTCACTCCGCAGGGCACTATAATTTAGCTTTCATTCCAGTTATTCCCGTGAAACTGCTTATGCCTGGATCATCAAGTCAGTTGCCAAATCTAATGGTCCTATTCTTTCTGCAGCCGTTGATATTATTCACACATTCAGCAAATATTTATGGAGCACATTTAATGTATAAGGCTATATTTTACAACAGTGAACAAGAGAGGCAAAACTGCTACTGAAGAATACATATGTCTTTGCTTGTTAATCTCCAATTTGTCTCTGCTCATTACTGCTGACTTGTTTGTGGATGGTCAATAAGCCACTTTATTGTTCCATGCCTTTGTTTTTCTGTGGCTAAAACAGGTTATATCATTTGTTTGTGGTTTCACAGCATGTCAGAAAATATTTTGTTTAAATACTATTTTTTCCTTTTTCCTCCAGATAGAAATCTGAAAATTCTAAGCAATTATCATGAATATAAATAAAGTAAGAAAGCCAAATCCTGAAGTGTACTACCCTGTTAATGTAATTATTAAAGATGAATTGTGAAACAGTAATTGTGATTGACCTTTTACCCACTTTTTCTGTATGAGGATACTGTGACTTAATTTTATGCTCACTAGTGTGAAAACACCAGGAGGATCTCTACAGAATATTAAGTAACGTTCACTCCATATGTCCAAATAAAAAGCTACTCCAAGGAAAACACTTGACTTCATGGAGACATGGTGGTAGCTTTTTGTATATCACCAAAGCTAAGCATTTGAGCCAGGGTTGAAGAGGCGTCATCTTGTCTCTTTCCACATGTCCATGGTTATTTCTATTCCCCAATTCAGCAAAGAAGAAAATAAGATTCTCTCCAACTTCTTTGTGCCAAAAAATAGCTCTTGTTTTATTGGTCCTAATGGGAATGTGTTTCGCTTGATGATTGGAAGCAGCTCTAATTTTCTTGCTTACATCCAGGGTTACTGTTTTTGTATGATAGCTGTTTGTTTACAGCAGCGGTTACCAATTTACATGGTCAGTGCTGTCAAAGTCATTACCCTTAATGGAACCTAATGCCTCTTGGAAGAAGGATGACAGAGTCAGCCCAGAGCCTTGCAGAGCCTTAAAAGGGATTCCTTGTCAAACACGTGAAAAACGATTCTTCCTTTTCTATAACTTAGGGGGAAAAATGAAAAACGGTTACACACCAGATGATGATTCCTAGCTAGTAAAATCGGCCAGTTCCCTTCCTTTATGTTCCTTTGCAAAACCCACAAAGAACACATTTGGGGCCACTTCTTAGAGTTGGCAACAGCCTCTGTTTTTTAAGGAAATCATATGGACACACAAAAGATGGATTGGTCGATGAAGGACTTGGAATCCCAAGGGTCCAGAAATGGGATGCAGAGCACTCAAATTCTAGGTCATCAGAATGTGACCCGAGCCCAAGATTTATCCCAGTTGTTGCCAGGTTTGGTTACTTGATTAAGTTTAGTTCAAACAAAAATAATTTGAGAAAAGTTTTTATTTTCATATTGACTAGACCTCTTCTTTAAAAGAAAGAAAGTGGCCATCGCCATGTTTCCTGGCTTTGGCCCCCTTTCCTACCTTGGGGAGGTAAATTCCCTCTCTTTCTCACTTACTTTCTAAATAAACTATATTTTCTAATCGTAAAAAAAAGGAAAGAAAGAAAGAAAGAAGAGAAAGGAGGAGAAGGAGGAGAAGGAGGAAGGGGGGAACTAGAAGCTATAAAATACCATATGAGAAGATGGGATGATAAAGTGATTCCTAACTTTCAAATCATTCTAGATCTAAAAAAAAAAATTCTTTAATTTAAAGTCCAGTGCCTTTCTCTCGCATTTACATGTGTGGTATTATAGCTGTTTAATTAGAAGTTATTTAGAAAGGGATTGGAACCAGTATGTCTCTGAATAAACCTGGCTTTTTAAAAGATAAAATAGAGGCCTCAGAGCATAATGAAACTCTGTCATTGAAGATGTTGAAGCAGAGTCTGGTTACCTACTTACTAAGAATGTTCTGGAGAAAATTTAAATCTAGATTAGTCATTGGATCCGTTAGCTTTTATGAATTTCTTTTTGTATAGAATTTATGCATCATAAATGAGAGCAAGGCTCCTTTTCCTTTTTTTAAAATAACCTTGATTTGGGATATTATTTTCAGCCATTTAAGGTAATACCTGTTGCCTGTTTAGTTTTTTTTGTTTTTTTACTATGCAAGAAAACGTTGGCCACCTTTGTTAATGTTCTGTTTTATTTCTTTAGGTGCCCGAACATGCACAGTTAAGTTGGATCCTTTCCTGCATGGTCAGACTACCTCGATTACAACATTTACACCAGTGGAAGGTAAATGCCAGGGATCTGGTTAATAAATAGAAAGGAAGCTGTTTTTCCCTTGCTGTTTATTTTTGTGTCAGGCTCTGGGAGTCCGGGGTTTATTCTCCTCCTTGGTCTGCTACTCACTAATGACTGGAACAGCATCTTTAATCTCTCTACTTCAGGGTATTAAAGGGAAAGTAAAAGGTTATCCAAGATTCCTTCTGACCTAAAAATGTCATTAGTTGTTTGTTTTTATCTGTGTATAGTTGAATCAGAGTTACCTTTGGATAGACTTGGTAATGACTTTGACCCTACCACTTTGTAGTTATCAAACAATCACAAATTCTGGATCACTAGATCCTGAAGTTCCCTCCCATCTGCACTGGAATTAGCTGGCAGTAAGGAAAGAATGTTTTCATTGTGGGAGAAGAGACAACATAGTTTATTTAACATTTAAACAAGTTGAGTCCAGGCAACAGTTTAAACCCACAGAAAAATTACGGCTGTATTTTTTCTAAGAAGTTCAACTAAGAAAGATAAATTGGATAATTCATAGTTCTTTACTTCCATTTATTTTTGCAATTGGATAATCCCAGGGTAGGTAGCCCCTAACTACATCAGCACTAATTTCAGTTTCAAGCCTCTTTCAAGTCTATTTTGAGGGCCACAGATTTCCTCAGAAGCCGATCTTCGGGAGTCTTTGCATGTGCTATAGTCAAAAAACAGAGAGGGTTTCATGGTGACAGCGCCTGAGTGCAGTGGCTCAAAGTGTGGCATCCCCCTGAAATTCACACGTGGAAACTGAACCCCCAAGATGATGGTATTAGGAGGTGGGGCCTTTGGGAGATCATTAGAGTGTAAGCGTGAAGCCCTTATGAATGGGATGAGCACTCTTATAAAAGAGGCCCAGGAGAGACCCTTGCCCCTCCCATCATGTGCAAGCACAGTGAGAAGGCACGGTCCGGAACCAGGAAGTGATCCCCCACCAGACACCGACTGCCTTAATGTTGGACTTCCCAGCCTCCAGAACTGTGAGAAATGCATTTATGTTGTTAATAAACTATCTGGGGTGGTGTTTTGTGATAGCAGTTTTAGTGAACTAAGACAGGAAATAAAAAGACAGTATCAGTCATGTTGCAGATTCATTACTTGCCAAGAATTAAAAACAACATTTCTTAATGTTTTCTGCCATACTTGTTTTTAGGCAAGACCTTCCCATTTTATCAAAACATTCTACCACTAAGTATAATGCTGAAACCCTTTTTATAGAACCTGAATACTAATTTAGTAAGAACTGTTCCCACTTTAAAATGTTATCTAAGGATATCCTGATAACATACTACTAATGAATGTACTTATATTCTGGAAAAGCCTTTCCACTAGTCCATGATTTCTTACTTGTGAAAAGAACATGGACTTCAAGTCCCAGTCTTATCTCAGGGCATGCTACTTTTGTGGTTGTTCCTTCAGTAACAAATGCTAGTGATACTTTGTCATGCTAGGTGCTACAGACATAGCAGTCAACAGAGGAAGCTTCATGAGGCTTGTAACTATTGGGAAAGAGGCAATTAAACAAGTAATAAGAAAGTGTGATAAATGCTCTGAGGGACATGGAAGATCTGATAAGAGTACCCAGCTTGGTTTTGATTCAGACAGTGAGGGATGGGACAGTGGCATGGAAGGGTGGGATCAGGGTTGCTGAGGTTTGGGCAATTTGGACAATTAGTGAGTAACATGTATGTAAGGCATCCGGGGCACATAATGGGTGCTCAACAAATATTAATGTTCACATCTCCCCCTTTTATTGTAATTTCAAGGTCAAGTATGCTAATATAAAAAGACTGTAAATGCAGATTATTTTCCCATTTCCAAATTAAACTTACATTAGATAGTTGTGAACTAGCCTTTATTCTGAACATGGTAATTAAGGGATGTACTAAAGAAATTGTATGTTCAAAGTTTCAGATTTTCTTTGAATGGCCAATAACATTGGTTGCTATAAGCCAGAAATTACTTGAAGTTTAAAATTAAAATTAAGTTTGTAGCTAAAATATACAACACTGAAATTAAGATGGGTAAAGAGAGAAGATGTTGCATTTTCAGGCCCAGCCTTAAAGGGTGTGTCTGTATGTTGGTGGGGAAGCATGTGAGCTCATGAACTTGGTCCCTGGAATCATACAAGTTTATAAATTCAGCTGTTCAGTTAATTCAGAAATAATTGAACTTGAGAGAAATGATTCATATTAACTGAATGAATGAATTTTATCTGTACACCAAAATATCCAAAGTGTTTTATAAGATATGCTCTACCTAGGCCTCAGAACTGTGCACATTATTCCTTTCTAATAAGTAGCTCTACTCAGAGAACCAAATTCTATGTCAGCCATATTCACCTGCAGCAAGGGAGTTAGTATCACTAGGCCTCATGTTTAGCTGGTACACTCTAGTAGTTCATAGTCGGCACCTATTGCTCCCTAGTTATTTAATATTTCTAATGTTACCTCTGCTGACCCCTGCACAGCTCCATTAAACAACTATCTTGATCTGTACAACCTGTACTGTGCTTTGGGTCAATGTTCCCTCAGTTCTTCAGTGTGCCTTATCACCTTCAAGACAGGTCATTAGGATTGGTTAGATTAAAATTTCTCTTATTTAATTTCATTTTTGTTTAAACAGATAAACAATAGGGCTTTTGATGTTAATACTTTTTTTTTACGTGTTAATTTGTAGAAATTTAATTTCACAATAACGTAGTACCTTATCTGTGAAATCTGAAATTTATTTGACTAGGAACCTGGAAAACTCTTACATTCTTACTTTAATAAAATGAGTAAGAAATAACGGCAGGATCCTTTAAAGGGGCATTGGCAAAATAGATTCACCTTGTCCCTGACTAAGCATGAAGACAAGCCTACTCAAAACGGCTTGAGTTGCTCACAGGAACTGAGATACGATGTTGTTGCAAGTGGCTTCAGATCACACTTTGCCAGCTTTTGCAGTTTCTCGATTGAGCCGTATGGTCAGGTTTGAGTCAGATTTCTTGCCCTCCTCTCTTTTCCCCTCCCGCAGGCGAAGACTGCCAAGCAGAAGCACGACGGGACAGTGGGTCTGCTCACGTACCCGGTACTCCAAGCAGCTGACATTCTGCTGTACAAGTAAGACGAGAGTCCATCCCTGGTCTTATACACATGCGACATGACAAGCGAGTGTTTTAACCTATCTGACAAAGATTTGGTCCATGGGCTAGGGCCACAGGAAGGATCAGATATGTCAGTCAGTTTCTATGAACTCCTCAGTAGCAGGTACTAAATTATAGAAGTATGTTTCCAAGAGAAACTAGTAATATAGAGAGCTAAGATTGCAATATCACTTATTATGTGTCAGAGACCGTCATAAGTGCCTTGCATACAATAATCCTCATGAGAACCTTCTAAAGTTTGCATTATCATCATCCCCATTTTACAGACGAGGAAACTGAGGCGCACAGTGATTAGTCGTGTGCCTAAAGCCATGTAGCTAGCAAGAATTGGAGCCAGGACTTGAGTCCAGGCAGTTTGAGGACAAGGACTGTGTTCTTAGTCACTATGCCATGTATGTTTCCCAAGTAATAGTTAAACTTCAAGTGTTTTAAATGTTGATTTCTTGTATGATCTAGTCTCTAAAGCAATGCTGTTCAGTAGAACTGGCTATTGATTAGGGAAATGTTCTGTTTGTGCTTTCTAATACTGTAGCCACTGGCCACAGGTGGCTCTTCAACACTTGAAATGTTGCCATGGAACTTAATTTTAAATTTTATTTCATTTTGTTTATTTTAAATTTAAATAGCTACCTGTGGCTAGTGGTGACTGTATTAGACCTACAGGTTGAAAGCAAGTTTTTATTTTATTTTTATTTATTTATTTATTTTTTTGAGTTGAAGTCTCACTCTGTCACCCAGACTGGAGTGCAGTGGCCGCTCCCGGCCACCGCAGCCTCAACCTGCTGGGTTCCGGCGATCCTTCCGCCTCAGCCTTCCAAGTAGCTGAAACTACAGGCGTGCACTACCACACCTGGCTAGTTTCTGATTTATTATAGAGATGAGGTCTCGCCAAGTTGCCCAGGCGGGTCTCGAATCTGCGGGCTCAGGCAATCCACTCACCTTGGCCTCCCAAAGCGTGAGATTACAGGCTGAGCCACCGAGCTGCCAAGAGCAAGTTTTTAACCATGATGCAGGGTAACTATACTTTTCCTGGCCCCATAATCCATCCACTCAGCTATTGGTACCACTTAAAGCCTCCGAAAAATACTACTGAGCATGCAGACCCCTGCACTCTCTGTGCTGCTGATCAGGGCTTCCCATCTCATCCTTCTCCCAGTCCTTTCCTGTCATTCCCTCATCAATCTCCCTTGGCCCCAGTTTGGGCTTCAAGAGATAAAGCCTTTCATTCGGCAGACACTTATAGCCTTAGTCATGCTACTATAAAATCTTCTGGGAAAAAAGAAATTCCTCCACTGTTTTTACACCCCGTTTCCCTAAAAGCCATGATTCTTCCCTTGGAGAACTAGAATTCTTTGCATGTAAGTCCAATACTAGCATGGAGATGACAGTATGCATTTATGATGGAAACAACCGGAAGAGCAGCTGCTTAACTCTACAAATAGGGAATGTCCATGAACACATGCAGTCTACGTTTAATTCTGATTAAAACTTGTAAGATTGTCTGTTTGTTGTATTAACTTGAATGCTTGGTTCTTGATACAATTTTTGATTTGTAATAAATGACTTGATTTATTTGGGGGAAGTCTAGAACACTTTTCTCTAGTTGATAGCAAATAAAAGTCTAATAAAAGTGTTAATAATGCATTTCCTAGTGAAGTAGGATATTTCCTTTAAAAGGTTTTATGAAGAAACTTGATTTTCTCACCTGTAAAATGGGAACAATTATTCTGCACAGTATTACTAGAGGATTAAAATGAATTATGATCCAGGAAATACTGTGATTAGGAGGTGCTACTTGATTATGATTGAGGATGATTATATCTTTGAGGATCACAATCTGATGCCTAATTTTGTTTTCAAGGCCTGCTTCTTTATAGAACCAAAGTCTAGCTGAGTGCAGTGGCAGGCACCTGTAGTTGTCCCAGCTACTTGAGAGACTGAGACCAGAGGCTCACTTGAGCCCAGAAGTTCACGTTTAACTTGGGCAAGGTAGCTGAAGAGACCTCATCGCTGAAAAGAACCAAAGACCGAGACTTTTCAAAACCAGAAAAAAAAGACACACATTTTCTTTAACAGTTCAAGAGCTGTACTGGAAGAGTCCTCTGAGCTCAGAGCTGCAAAAAGGATAAATTTTAGCAAGAATGAATGCCCTTCTTATGATACCATGGAGCGCAGAGTGGAAAGGAGTGTTAAAGAGTCTCTTCTTTCATTCTCTTGCTTTTAAGTGTAGCCCAGAAAGATTAAGCAACTTGTCCAAAGTTGTGTAGCCAGTCAGTGGACAGTGGAAAGTCAGGGCATGATTATGGGTCTACAGCACTTTTTCTGCTTATGTACATTTTTTCATCTGTCTGGCTATGTTTCCTCCCAAGTGCAGAAATTCAGAATTGTTTGATAATAAGTGGCAGAGGCAAGACTCAAACCCATGCCTGACTGAATACAATGATGTAGCCTGTGCCACTGTGTTCTCTGTAACAGGGATCAAATACTGAGAGTGTTTGTAATTTTTGTCTGGTTTTGTTTGTTTCACATATTTCTGGATTTTGAAAAAAGGTCATAGCCAGAATGCCGACGAAGATTTGAATTTTAAAGATAGACAGGCAGGAGGGTAGACTGAAGGATGGACAAAACATTTGTGTGTGGCCACTTCATAAAATGATGATGTACGCCAGATACAGATTTAGTGTTTGCTGTTGTCAAGATCATTATTAGCATGAGTGGCATGCTGGGCCAGAGAACAATCACAGGTAAAGAAATGGAAGAGGAGCCTTCCAAGTAAATTTACAAAAGATTTATATAGCTGTTTTGGCAGAACTTGTATAAGAAACCCAGGAATCAAGAACTGAGACCATCTTTAGCTGGAGAGTATGATTAGCAGATATTTGAAGAAAGAAAAAATAATACTCAAAAGTAGCAGGTGTTTACAGCTTTTATTGTGTATCTATATTATTTTTCTGAATGCCTAATTTCAGATAGCTGACTATAAATTAAGTAAATATTTCTCCTTTCTCTTTCTGTGTCTACGTATATATGTGTGTGTGCATACATGTGTTTTTGTATACATTTCTTTATACACACAAATATATACAAAGGCACACACATACATCTATAATTTGTATTAACATGCAACAGCTGTTTGTCAAATACCCGCAGTGCCACTGACTCAGAAAAAGGCACCATGCATGGCCTTGAGGGGAAGGAAAGGACAGTCTTGAGATGTTGAGCATCGTCTGCCAGGCATCATCCTAGCTGCTACACACACATTATCCATTCACGCCTCACAGCAGCTTTGTAAAACAGGTTATGGGTATTGTCCCCATCTCACAAATAAAGAAATGAAGTTTCAGAGAGGTACCCCTAATTCTGCTCAAATAGACATGAGAGTGAGTACCTGAGCTAATCAGGTTCTTTTCTCAAGGATTTGAGAAACATGAGAAGAGGATAAGAAGACCATGAAAACAAAAGCTAAAATGACAGAAAAATAAGGCAACAAAAGCCTCAAGAAACCGAGTAAGCAGAAATCAAACCAAACCAAAACCAAAAAGCATAGAGAGTAAACTCATTGGTCAGAAACTTCAGGCTGGTGGAATCAGTGAAGAGGTGTTAGACTACTGCCAGTAAGGACAATTGAAAATAAGCTTTTTGAGAGCTTTTTCTAAAAATTTTAGTGTTCCTAAAGCTGCTTTGGAGACTTCTAGTCCTTGAACTCCATTCATTCTTCATGAGGCCAGTCTAGTCTGGATTTGTCTGAGACCCTAGAAGCTGTAAAGTTCTGCAGTCTGCTCATATCCACATATTCACCCACCTTACCTAAGCAATAATTTATTCTCTCTCTCTTTCCATTTTTCCTCTACTGGGCAAGTGCATACACTAAACCAGAACCCTACTGAAAGGCAGTCTGAGAAATGTAGTTTCTAGGCTGCTAGCCCTGAAAATCAGGAGATAAGTGGAAGGAAGCCAATAGTACTGAGATGTCAACAGACAATCCAGTACAGTCTTTAAAAAGTAATGAGAACCTGCTTGTATATTTTAAGGACACAGTGAACTTTACATGACTTACTCTTTTGAAAAAGAATTGATTAAAATATAGAGAATGTATTTTAGGAGAACAAGAATATCTGGGGCAATCTATTCAGAGGCTATTTCACTAGTCGAATTTGGACCATGATAGTGACAATGAAGACAAAGAGAAGTAGACAAATGTAAGACATTTTTTGACAAAACTGACAGGACTTGGATGTTTATGGGAGGAAGGTGTCAGGGATGACTCCACATTTCTTATTGTTTTGGGTTTGGTTTTTTTTTTTTTTTTTCCTGAGTCAGGGTCTCACTCTGTTGCCCAGACTGGAGTGCAGTAGCTTGATCATGGTTCATTGCAGTGTCAAACTCCCGCCTTAGCCCCTGAGAAGCTGGAGCTACAGGTGCATGCTGACATGCCTGGCTAATTCTTTGTAGAGACCAGGTCTCGCTGTGTTGCCTAGGCTGGTCTCCAGCTCCAGCAATCCTCTTTACTTGGCCTTTCAAAGTGCTGGGATTACAGACAGGTGCGATCCACTGTGCCTGGCTCATGACCCCACATTTCTTATGTTTTGGGTTTGGTTTTTTTTTTTTCCCCCTGAGTCAGGGTCTCACTCTGTTGCCCAGACTGGAGTGCAGTAGCTTGATCATGGTTCATTGCAGTGTCAAACTCCCGCCTCAGCCCCTGAAAAGCTGGAGCTACAGGTGCATGCTGGCACGCCTGGCTAATACTTTGTAGAGACCAGGTCTCGCTGTGTTGCCTAGGCTGGTCTCCAGCTCCAACAATCCTCTTTACTTGGCCTTTCAAAGTGCTGGGATTACAGACAGGCATGATCCACCGTGCCTGGCTCATGACCCCACATTTCTGGCTTTTGCAACAGGTTTGATAATGTTGCCGTGCACTGAGACCGGGGATAACAAAAGAGTATTCGCCAGAAGAATTTATAGCTTCATTTGCTGTTATCTTTCCTTCTGCAGGCCTTAAATCTCTAGAACTTAAAACCCATCATTATATCTCTCACAGTATAGCACCAGGCCTTTCACATCGTGGGTCTTCAATAAGTAACCGCTGAATTAAAAAGTCATTATAGCATATCAAAGAAACCACCAATGATGAGGAATCCGTCCTTTACAACAGGAAAACAGCACCACACTCCAGCCCCAGCCAGGCCAGTAAAAGGCAGCAGCACTGAAATCTTACAAACATGGCCAACAAAGAAGAGAAAAAAATAGTAATAATAAGAGAACAAATCTCTGTGAACAGATATATGTAAGTGATGATTATTCATCTGGACACTAATTCTGCCAGAGGGGTGGGGTGGATCTCAAGCAAATGTAGATGCAGAGAGGAACTAAGCGAAAGAAAAATGGTTTAGTCACCAGAGAAGAAGATCAGAGGCATTATTATGTGACAGAAGTTATAACAATCAAAATTATGAAAGACTTTTGTTTTATGTTGTGTCTAAGAAAGCACAGTCAGGGTGAGTGAAAAAAAAGAAAGAAAATAGAAGGCATTAATATGGATATCATTATGTAGGGTATACATTTTAAAAGCGCAGCACTGCATTATTTGAAGTGAGGGGAAGACTGAAGAGAGAGGGGGAAATGTGAAGAGCATAAGCGCCGCAAGTGAGGAGACGCCAAGACAGGCTGAATTAACATGCAGTGTGAACTCAGTGGATGAGTGGAGCGGCCGAGATAAGTGACAGGAGGCGAAAGGAGCAGCGGGAGCAGGGGGCAGAGACGAGAAGCCAACACACCGAAATCAGATGAGAACCCAAGCGGAGCAAGAGGCCAGGTGAAAAAAATTAAAATTGCTCAACTCCTTTGTGAAAAAGCGAAGCCCCACAGAATTGTGGGAAAAGAGGCAAGGGCCCGACATCAGGGCAAGATGCGTGCGGAGTCATTATGAAAACTAAATGTGTTTTCTGTTTAGTTTGGTTGCTTTGTGAATCTGGAACCATTCTGACATGTGGAAATACTCATTTTGATGTGCTTAAAGTGTATTGATTATGGTAATTGTTTTTTCTGTGTTAGTTGCAGTCCATTGTGATTTCCTGTGGGCTACTGTAATTGCTTTTTAACCTGCTCTGTGGGCTCATTTGGTCTGGGGCGTCAAGGTGACCCCTGCATGTCAGCCTCACTATACTTACAAGACAGAAGCAGCACAGTCCACTCAAGGGAGAGAAATTTACAAAGGTGGGGCAGGTGTTTGTGCATCTCAGCGAGGAACACCATGCAGGGCTGTGGGTGCTGAGGAGAGCATGAGAAGGAGCGTTTTTGTTTTGACCACTCCCGAGCCAGTGGCTTTCTGTTCCAGTCTGTGAGGAAGACAGCAATGGAGGTGACCCTCACAGTCGTCTTGCGGAGTTTCCCACATTCGTTTACCAACCTTAGGAGAGAACCCATCTCTGGATCCACTGCCATGGTCCTTGCATTTTGCCTTTCCATTCATTGTTCTGTCCTGTTTTCCTTACATGAAAAGAGCCCCCAGCATTCCTGTAGCATACCATCTGTATTTTTGGGTTACTTGCCAGATATGTGAATTGTCAGTTTCAAGTACGGCTTCTGCCCATGTCAGGATGGCTGCCCAGGTCTATGCCTGTCTGGGATTATGCATTGATATCTGTGTGAGTGGTGTGTCAGCTATGAAAAAGGCAAATGATCCTTTTTGAAACAAGTCGCAGTATATACCTCATCCAGGTTCCTCATTTGTCCTTCATCATGTCAGATATTAAATATATACCAATAGCCAGCATTTATTGCGCTCTCACTGCCAAGCCCTATGCTTGGGAATCCTTGAACAGCCATATGAGGTAAACACCATTATGAACCCCACTTTACAGAGGAAATGAAGGCTTAGAAACTTCCTAAGGAAACCTGCTTATAACTCACCCCTTCTTTCACAGAAGCAGCATTAAACATCCTGGATCAAGAAATGTCAGCACTTTATTACTTGTGTTATCAAATACAAGTTAGCCAGCCAAGCCTTAAATATTTAAAAGTGCCTGTTTTACCCCACAATATACTTTATACTTCAGTATAAAGTTTTCCTCATCAAGACTTCTCTATAATGCTTAATTCTTCCCTTTTGGTGTATCACACCGTGATCTGACACTGCAAACTTTTTATGTGGGATTAAAACCATTATAAGTAGTTCCCGGTATGTACTCTGATTTTTTTGTTTTGCATCTTCATTTTTTAATCAGATAAAATATTACAGATAAAATTCGGATCTCTTCTGTTCCTTTCCTCAGACCCATTTCCCTCCCGCTTTCTCTAGAAGCAGCTTTGATTATGAATTTTGGGAGGAACTTCCAGTATGTTTTTATACTTATTATTACAGACATATGCATCTATAAACAATATGTAGCATTTTCAAATGTACTTTTAATATTGACATAAGTGGCAATACATGTTTTTTGCAACTTGATTTTTTCATCCCATGTTGGTTTTGAGATTTGTCTACAATGCACTTATACCTTTTGTTTATTTAAGTTCCCCGTAGCGTATTAATTGTCCTGTGATTACAATTTACTTGAGAATGAAAAAGTACATTTCAAAAGAATTTGTGCTTTGCCCTGTGTAACAGGGAGGAGAAACTCTTGCCTAAAAGGCTTTCTGCCACCTTTGATTTGAGGAGTGGGGTGGGGTGTATTTCAAGTGTGAGCCACAGCTCTGAGGTAAAAAGCATCTGGTTAAGGCTGAGCTAATACGTGCTGACTGGGTGAGGGAATGAGGAGTGGTTTTAAAATACAATTATGCAAAGAGCATGTGCTATTTAGAATCCCATTTGTCCCTCCCAGCAAGATCCTGTCATGCTGGTGTTGATGGCTGTATTCTTCTGCTATGGAAGAAACACAACTAGAGTAGACAAAGATCTCTTTGGCATTTGTCTGATATAAAGATAAAGACTTGGTCTCTACGTTCCCTCTGCAGTTGGTGAACATTTGTTGAACACCCACAGTGAAACAGGCACGGGAAATGCAGCTGCTTGCGATATCATTTCCGTCTAAGAAGGAGCCTTACTCCTTTTTCTCTCTGTCTTTTATTAAAGGTCCACACACGTTCCTGTCGGGGAGGATCAAGTCCAGCACATGGAACTGGTTCAGGATCTGGCACGAGGTTTCAACACGAAGTATGGGGAGTTCTTTCCGGTGCCCAAGTCCATTCTAAGTAAGCAGCAAATGTATGATTGTTGCATCGGGACATATTTGGAAGAGCGCACTGGATAAAAGATAGGGGCTTAGAACTTTCTTAGGACTCCAGTCAGTTTTCACGTGGTCAGGCTGTAGGATTTGTAACCAGAAACCTCATTGCTTTTCTGTATCGTAGAACAAGTGGACCATGCTGGGTTATTGAGGAAGACAACTAAAAACAGTTGAAGAAGTATAAGAGAGGCCAAAATTTTAAAATAACATTTTTATTTATAGAATATCATATAATTTACAAAATTATATAAACAGATGTCCTTGCCTTATGATGGGATTACATCCTGATAAACTGCTCATAAATTGACAATATCATAAACTGAAAATGTATTTAATACACCTAATCTACTGAATATCACAGCTTAGCGCAGCCAACCTTAAATGTGCTCAGAACACTTACATCAACATGTTGAGTATCTCATACGATTTACTGAATAATGAAAGTGAAAAGCAGAATGTTTGTGTGGGTACTTGAAGTGTGGTTTCTACTGAGTGGGCATTGCTTTTGTAACATCGTAAACTTGAAAAATTGTGAGTCAGACCATCACAGGTTGGGAACCAATACACAACAGAGAAATGATAATCCTTATATTCTGTTTTCTTAATGAACAACTGAGATGGAATGAGCAGTCCACCTACTGAATCTGAAATGTCGACTTGAGCCTTCGAGTCAGTGCTAGTCTGGCATCTTCTTGTGGAAAGAAGCTGTAAATCTCTATCAAAGTTTTGGTAGCAATGTAAACTTGTGGCAGGGGCAGAGATCACTGAACCTAACCACTGTCCATCTTTATTAAGCTGACAGCATTGTAAAGGAGTATAACATGTGCCTAGTGTTAATTTAGAAACGTAAGGCAGGCATACATTTTTAAGCTATTCCAACAGTTTACACATAAATTAAGGGTGCCCTTTTGCATTGAAATCAACCTTCTTTTAGCAATGAGTAATATTTTAGTGTTTTAGCTTATTATTTTATCTATTTTAATTTTATATGCTTCTGTACTAGCCATAAAATAGGTAATTATTAATAACACTGGTTTATTAAGCACAGCTTAACATCTTGATTCTATCAGAGCAATAAACAGGTCACTTTCTCCCGTGTGTGTGTGTGTGTGTGTGTGTATGTGTTGGTATATATTCTTGTAATCTTGGGTAAAGAAATGGAAAGATTGTCACAGATTGTTAAAATTGGTTGAGGGTGGTGGGGGTCGATGGCTCAGCCTGTCATCCCAGCACTTTGGGAGACCGAGGTGAGTGGATTGCCTGAGCCTGCGGGTTCTAGACAAGCCCGGGCAACTTGGTGAGACCTCGTCTCTACAATAAAATAAAAATAGCCGGACGTGATAGCGCATGTCTGTAGTTCTAGCTACTTGGAAGGCTGAGACAGAAGGATTGCTGGAGCCCAGCAGCTCAACGCTGGGGTGGCCATGAGCGTGCGTGTCACTGCGCTACTCCAGCCTGGGCGAAGGAGTGAGATTCCGACTCAAAAAAAAAAATTGGTTGGGACCTGGAAGGGCAGGGGTCGTGTACAGGGGGTAACTGGTAGAGAAAAGCAGAGAGAGGAAAGAAATAAACAGTTCTTTCTAAAAAAGTAAAAACAGAATGATGACACAATTTCATTTGTTTAAGATTATACATTTTTAAGTGGATATATGCATTAAAAGATGCCTGAAAAAATCAACAAAATGTTAACAGTATTTCAGATGGTCTTTGCTTTCTCTCTCTCTCTCTCTCTCTCTCTCTGTGTGTGTGTATATATATAGCATGAACTTTTTCACAATGTGTTTACTATTTGTATAATCAGTTAAAAGTAATTGTCACTTGGTATTCTTGGGGTTTTTAAGATCTAGAGAGTGACATTCTTGGTGTTTGTTTTGTTTTTGTTTTTCATGTGTGTGTGTTGGTGTTTTTACATAGCATCAATGAAGAAGGTAAAATCCCTTCGTGATCCTTCTGCCAAAATGTCAAAATCAGACCCTGACAAACTGGCCACCGTCCGAATAACAGACAGCCCAGAGGAGATAGTGCAGAAATTCCGCAAGGCTGTGACAGACTTCACCTCAGAGGTCACCTACGACCCGGCCAGCCGGGAGGGCGTCTCCAACATGGTGGCCATCCATGCGGCAGTGACTGGGCTCACCGTGGAGGAAGTGGTACAGCATAGCATAGGCCTGGACACAGCTCACTACAAGCTGATGGTGGCAGATGCTGTGATTGAGAAATTTGCTCCAATTAAGAGTGAAATTAAAAAACTGAAGATGGACCAGGACCATTTAGAGAAGGTTTTACAAGCTGGGTCTGCAAAAGCCAAAGAATTAGCATACCCTGTGTGCCAGGAGGTGAAGAAATTGGTGGGGTTTCTATAGGAAGTTTCAGTGAATCCTAAAAAGGCCTGTGTGTCTTACAGTCTGTGCACTCCGCTAAAGGCGGCTTTCCTCAAAAGCAAAGAGTTACGGTTTGGGGACATTTAATTTGGTATTTGTTATGGTTGGTTATCGGCTTCATTTGATGACTAATGCTGTGTAGCTCTCAAGTAGAACAGTGTTCTAAACCCCATCAGCAGAGTGCTGCGACCAGAAAAAAAACAAAACATTAAAGAAGGCATAGCTGTATGAATTTCCAATTATTTGAGGCTCACTCCTTGATCTACACAATTGTGATTGAGGTAAGCAGTCATTTGGGCAATGGGTTATCATTTGTGCTTCTCTCTGGAGTACTTAAAAGGTGCTCACTTTGTCTGTGCCACCCCTTTTAAAAATCACTGCTACAGGTCTTAGACCTATTAATTATTGAGATGTCCTTTGATCTCATTTGTATTCAAATCTCATAGCAATAAGTTCATTTGTCACTGAGACGGTGCCTGCTGTAATGTACTTAAGCTTCTTAACTTACTTTCCAAGAGACCACACCAACTGTTCCAGCAAGTATTTGTCTGTGTCTTAATTCAGAGCTACAGGGTGTGATCTTCTAAGAAGGCTGCATTATTTCAGCCTGATTTATTGTTCAAGAGCCCAACTCCCTGAATTTTTGACCCTTCCTTGTCTTCCCTTCAGCTGGGTCTCACCAACCCCCTGTGAACTGTGTAGGAGAATGGTTGCCATTTTACACACGAGGAAAACGAAGCTCAGGAGTACAGTTAGCCGGTGCAGTTTCACTCAGTAAGATGCAAATCCAGGAATAAAACCCTTACTCCTTATTCCTAAGAGTAGTGCTTTTCTCATCAACGCAAGACCCCGAAAGGCAGCATGTTTGAACCTCTAAACATTCTCATTTTGCAAGTGGCTCTTGGAAATACAGGACCTAAGCTACTGATTTTGCTGATGTCAGGAACTTAGCCAATAGCTGCCTACTTTAGATCTGGAGTCACCCAAACTTGGTCACATTTCCCCCTCAAAATCTCCAAGTCAAGTCCCTGGTTCTGTCTTCTATGCTTATTGCAGAGACACTTTAAAATGTTTTCTGCCCGACAAAATCGTAGTGAGACCTGACAAGTCAGATATTCCCAATGAGAGGGAGCTTCCCATCTTGCATCTCCCTCAGTGTTTCTAAGTAATCATAACTCCTTTCCCACACCTGAAAAATGAAAATAAGAATTCTAACTTACATACCAGGACCTGTTAGCAAGACTGATTTTGTGACCGAAATTTCTTGTGAAGTTTTTTGCAAATGAGTGCCATTTATACATACATGACTAGTATGTTGGATAAATAATTTTTGCTCATGTTTCCTAAGAGAAGGGAGTGGTTCTTGTATCAGGACAGATATAAATCCAAAAAACCACAACACACTTCATTCCAGAATCCAAATCAAAAGACCCTTTTAAAGATTCTTGGAACTAGCCTGGATCATGTGAAAAGGAAACATTTGCCTCTTGGCTCTTATCTTGAAATGGGATGTCTATAGTCCGTAGAGTCTCTTTGAGCATATTTCATACAAAGATTTTTTTTCTCTTTCAAAGGAAACTTTGAAAGGGTTATAAATAGTAGAAAATAACAAAGTTAAAGGTAGATCTATCAAACCAATTGTCTGTTTGTCAGTCTGTGTAGTTTTTACCCCCTTACAATACCTTTCCTCCAAAGAACCAAAGACATTATGGAGATAATCTTAGAGGGGAAAAACATAAACTGTGTTAACTTGTGTTAACACCAGTCTGTGCATGGTAAGGTTGGATTTGTATGCATCCTGTTGTTATTTTCTCAAAGTGACCCACATGCTCAAGTCCAAAAGTGGCCTATAATGATTGCCCAATGTATTAGGATTCTCCAGAGAAACAGAGCCAATAGGATATACACAGAGACACCTAAGAGAGGATTTATTGTGGGAACTGGCTCACATGATCATGGAGGCTAAGGACTCCCATTATATGCTCTCTGCAAGCTGGGGAACCTGGAAGCCTGGTGGTATAATTCAGAGTGAAAGCCTGAGAAGCAGGAATGCCAATATGAAACTCTCAGTTCAAGGCCAAAGGTGTAAGTCTCAGAGTATGAAGTCCTGAGAACCATGAGATCCAGTGTCCCAGGGCTGAAGGAGGGTGTCCCAGCTCAAGGAAGGGACAAACTTGCCCTTCCTTTGCCTTTGTGTTCTGGTTGGGTCCTCAAGTGATTGTGTGAGACCTGCCCAACGTTGATGAGGCGGATCTTTGTACTGATTCAGTTGTCTCTTCCAGAAGCACCTTTACAGACACACCCAGTAATGCTTTACCAGTTTTCTGGGTGTCCCTTAGTCCAGTCAAGTTGACACAAAAACTTAACCACCGTACCCCATGATCTCAGGAAGTGGATAAAAGAGCCAAGGCTGGAGTTTAGATCTATCATCACATCCCGTCCACATCCACTTACCATTTACAGGCTTCCTCACAATCTTTCCAGTAGAGATGAAGAGTCAGAGAAAAGTCTGTGTCACCTCAAGAAGTGACTTTAATTCTTGTTTTTCTTTTGTTTTGTGGAAAGTTGAAGTGGGGGGAAATATTGGTGCTCTGTAGCCTCACCTGTTGGCAAACTCAACTTCAGACCCGCTTTCACAACTAGTCACTCAGAGCTGGGGGTATCTTGCCATTTGTAGGTGCCTCGTGAGCATTTATCAAAAGGGTGTCAGAAATGGGCTAGGAATTTCTAATAAAGTGTTACCCCCCCAGATACTATTGAGGCATACTGTAAAGATGCTTATCATAAAACTGTAACTAACACCATTGCGTTCTCAGTGTGTATCAGACACCATACCAAATGCCTTGTCGCTTTTTCCACGTGTGGTCTCACATCGGCAACATGAGCGTCACTTGGGAACTCTTTCAGAATGTAGATTCTCTGGCTCTGCCTTAGACCTACTGAATCAGAAATTTGGGGGGTGAACCCAGTAATTGGTGTCTTGGCCTTCAGGTGATTCTGATGCATGCTAAACGTTATATGAATTCTCTTCACTTCATCCTCATAAGCTAATACAGTTGTCACTGTTATCAACCTCATAGTACACAGGTTGAAACTGAGGCATAGGAGTTTGAGTTATTTGCCCAGCATAGTTCAGTTTCTAAAGGGTGGAGGCAGGATTCAAACCCAGATCATCTGATCTAGATGCTCCCACCAGGACAGTGGTCCCCAGCCTTTCTGGCGTCAGGGACCAGTTTCACGGGAGACAACTTTTCCGTGGACCTGGAAGGGAGAGGGAGGGTTTGGGGATGATTTGAGTGCTTTATTTATTTATTATTTACTGTGCACTTTATTTCTACTGTTATTACATTGTAACATGTAATGAAATGATTATACAGCTCACCGAAATGCAGAACCAGTGAGAGCCCTGAGCTTGTTTCCCTGCAACCAGATGGTCTCATCTGGGGGTGAGGAGAGACAGTGACACTCAGTCCAGTCGACTCGACCATCTCATCTTGGTTGCTGTCACTGCAGAAAACCCTGCTGCTTCACAAAGATAGGGTGTTGAAAGTGGAAGCAGGCGTTTCGGTGCTGACCTGAAAGGAGGCGGCGCTCAGGCAGCAACGCGAGTGATGGGGAGCAAATGCAGGCGGAGTTTTGCTCGCGTGTCCGCTTCTCACCTCCTGCTGTGCTGCCAGGGGTTGGGACCCCTGCACAAGGTCACGGTGACCCTCTGCAAATGTCTTTTGGTATGTATGGGGGTGATGTGCTTGAAGGCAACACTACCCAGTATGATATGTGTCCATTTAGTACAATTTAAATTAACAACAATTAAATAAATAAAAAATGTTGCATCCTTGGCAGCACTTTCAAGTGCCCAACAGCTCCAGGTAGCTAGAGGCTCTGTGTTGGACAGTGCAGATGAAAAACATGTCCATCATCACAGAACTGGTTCTGTGGTCCATCAGCTTTCTGGTTTTGCTTATAAGAGGTCAGCTACATAAAGTTCAAGACTCTTCCTAGAAGGTTCCTTGACTGTGGAATTCATGAAGATAGTAAGGGGATTTGTGGAGAACGATAGATCACGTAGTTTCAAAAACAATACTAAATAATAAGATCTAGTGTTTATACTTGCTGTATGCTGGGCACTTTGTAAGTGTATTTGCATTCAATATCTCACTTAATTAACTAATTAATTTTTTTTTTTAGTCTGGGTCTCACTCTATCACCTAGGCTGAAGTGCAGCGGTACCATCATGGCTCACGGCGGCGTTAACCTCCTGAGCTCAAGCAGTTCTTCCACCTCAGCCTCCCGAGTAGCCGTGACAACAGGTGCATAACACCAAGCCTGGCTAATTTTTTATTTTTGTAGAAATGAGGTCTCACTATGGTGCCTGGGCTGATCTCGATCTCCTGGGCTCAGTCAGTCCTCCCATCTTGGCCTCCCAAAGTGCAGGGCTTGCAGGCATGAGCCACCTCTCCCGGCCTTCATTTAATATTGATACCAGCTCTGTAAGATAGGAAGTGTTAGTGCTTGTTTTTAAAAGAAGATTCAGCAGTTTGCCAAAAGTCACGCATTTCTTATTAGTCTCTAGCTTTTCCTAATTAGGAACCAAGAGATATCTTTCAACGAGTGTGCCCAAGGGAGTGGTCTGCCCTTCTCATGTAATCTAGAATCTTCTCTCAGTACCTACAGTCCTTTCTTGTGTGTCCCATGATATCCTTAGCCCTCACTTCTCCCTTGCCTTCTTTCCTCCCCTCCTTCTGGCTTCAGTGCTTTTATGCGAATTCCCCCCAAATTTCTCACACAGCCCAGACTTTAGCTTGCTTTCAAAAACAGCCTTTGTGTTCCCCAGTTCACTTTGTCAAGTGCAATATGGCTGTGTTGCCTGTTGAAGGGAATGACTGTGGCAGTTCTTGGTCTCTTTCTTTGACATGAGGACTCTGTGTTCTCGTTGCCCTGTGTGATCTGCGTTCTCTTTTCACTTTGTCAGCTGGATGGGTCTTTTGAGATTTCTGGCTGTGAACAGCCCATTTTTCCCTGAGCGGAGCTGAAAACAACTTATCGATCACTAGCATTTAACATTTTCAAACATCCCCATAGGAAGAACAACCTGAAGGCTTTGCTTTTAATCATTTTAGGCCCTCATGTGTTAACCTCAACAATTCTGTCATGTTATCTAGGCGGGGATTATCTTCTTTCTCTAAGAAGGAAACTAGGGTTCAGAGCATTAGCGTCTTATCCTCAGATGTGCACTTCAGCATTATGACAAATGTTTACGTAGGCACAGAGGAAATACAGTATGCCTACAGTTTGGAGGAGTACACAAAGATACTCGCTAGCAAATGCTGTGTGAGCATGGGAATAAGTGATTAACAAGAATGCTCAGGGGAGGGATATGGTAGACATGGGATAGGAGAAAGGGCTTTTCAATCAAAAAGTAAGGCACAGAAACCTGAAAGCATTCAGCTTAAAGCAAATCCGTACGGATGCGGGCAAAATGAAAATGGAAATATTCGTTTGATTGTAAATTATAATATTTGATCATTATTAATATTATTATAGTATTATATCTTAATCATAGTCTCACTGTCATCCAGACTGAAGTGCGGTGGCATAATCACAGCTCACCGCAGCCTTGACCTCAGGGCTCTGGCAGTCCTTCCGATTCAGCCTCCCAAGCAGTTGGAACTGCAGGTGCATGCCATACCACGCTTGGATTGCTTATGTATTCGTTCATCCATCCATCCATCCATTCATTCATTTTTGTAGAAATGGCATCTTGCTGTGTTGCCCAGGCTGCTCTCAGACAAAAAACTGTCAGTTCCACGCAGATCAGCCTGATAGAGTCAACGAACAAGTATTGGTGGAGCACCTGTTTTGCAGGCACCATCCAAGCAGCAAGGATCAGAAACGAGACACAGTATCTACGCTCAGGCTCCTTGTCCATGTGAAAATGGGCGTGAAAAGCCCGTGAGCAGTAGAATAGGAACTCTTCTTCCGAGTCTTGTCATTAGCTCTTAATTATTTGGAATGTGGCTTCTGCACATCATACTAAGTGGTCCTTGAATAAATAAAATATTTACTTTTCTATATAACTCATTTTTTATGTACTCTTCCCGTCTCTACCCACATATGCACATAATAAAACAGGCTTACAGTCCTCATTTTCTAAAAGAGTTTCTGGAAATCAGGGAATGTGACTTTATGTGATTCGATTTAGAATCACTTGGCTTGACTCTTACAAATTTCTCTTTTTTGAGTAGTGATGAAAAGTGCAGGCTTCTCCCGAGAAGCAAGCCGTGTGCGGTGTGCCTGGCCCTTGCCACCAGCTCTCCCGGCCCCAGCCCGTGCCGCCCACGGGGAGGCCCACTGAGCACCGTTGTCAGTTCAGAAGAGCAGGCTATCCAGAGTTCCCCGAGTTTGCCGGACCCTTGCTGCCAAAGAGGGGTTCTGTGTCACAGAAACCGAGCACTGACACGGCGGCACCGCGCGTTCCCACCCGTAGCCGGGCCGCACGAGCACAGGGCCGGATCGGCAGGCGCCGGGCACTGCTGGGGGAGCGCGGGGCAGGCGGCCCGTGGCAACAGGGCTGCCCGGTCCGCCGTCGTGGCGAGAGGACGCGCTGCGGCCTCGCTTCACCTGCCGGCGGCTCATCAGGAAGCCCTTGCTCGCACCCTGCAGCCTTAAAACAGAGGAGAGGGTTCTGTGGCGATTTGGAGGCACGAAGGACCACGCGGCTTCCCCAGACGTGGCATGGACGCCGGCCCCGGGGAAAGGGAAGTGCCCAGCGGGAGCCAGACAGCGAGTGGGCCCGCAGCGAGCTGTCCCTCCGCAGTCGGTCTGCCCGCAGAACGTTCTCGCCCGGAAAGGGAGGTGGGGACTCTGGAAATGCCAGGCGGCAAAGTGGTTTTTCCAAGGCTCCCCCTCAGGGCCCCGACGAGAAAGCAACGCGGAGTGGGAGCTCTGGGGTGGCTGGCTCCTCGGTGAGTGGCCTGCGCCCTTGCGTCGTTTCCGTGTCCGCCTTCGCGACCTCCTGCTCCCGCGTCGTCTTCGAAGCGCCCTCGGGCTCGGGGAAAGCCGGAGAGAGCAACCCAGCCGCCTCCGCGCCCTT
>NW_007252915.1:1099900-1110820 GCF_000164805.1 Carlito syrichta | reverse complement strand
GTTCCTGGCTCTTCTGCAGTTCGTTTTGCACACGCGCTCCGTCCTTCGCGCCCCTCTGGAGGAAAGCAGCTTCGCGTGGACGGGCGTTTCGACGTGCCAAGGCAGGTCAGAAAGGGTTCTGGCCTTTGGAGCCATATCCACACCCCATGGACCGCCTCTGAATTAAGCGTAATGACCTCACCACTTCACTCCATTCCTCCAAGACAATGTGCACAACTCACAGAGGACCCTTACTTACTGCTCAGACTTTTGTCACTTTACGCCTACATTGGCCATACGCTTTTTGAGACAGAGACTGCCAACTAATCCCGAGGATCCAGTCTCGCCTTCCTTTTCAGCGACGGAATGCTCACTCTGAATTTTGGCAGTGCACACGTTCTCAGGTCGAGCCGACATTTCCGGCCCGCCCTACAGCGAGTTCTGGTCCCACGAATTAGTCCTAGCCAATGGTAGGTATGAGCAGAAGGGACGTGTGCAATTGCCAAGTCACGTATTTTCCAGAGGAAGTTGCTCCCCCTTGTCCTCCCATCCTGGAACAGCGTGCCTGGCCGGCTGATGGAAGCCACAAGGCAAGAGGGGCAGAGGCAAGCCCTCAGCCTGGGTTTCTGGACTCAGCAGAGTCCGGGGTCGCCTTTCTGCCCTGGGCTACCCAACTACTTCTGAACTGTTGTATGATCCATAACTTTAATTATACGCAAGCCATTTTGTCTTGGGATCTCTGTGTTCTAATGCTTTGGGCACTACCCCAATTGGCACATGGATCTCACAAGCTTTTGCTTCTCATCTTCCCTCCAACCAGGTTGCTTCAACTCAATGCAACCAGCCTGCTGTGAAAGCCTTCTGTATGCCGAGGCAGTGTATGGTTCTGGAATGGTTCCAGACCAGCAGCATCAGACTCATTGGAAACTTGTTAGATATGCATATCTACGGACTCCACCTATTAGATGAGAAACTCTGGGCAGAGGAGTCAGCCATCAGTTTTAGCAAACTTTTTTTTTTTTTTGAGTTGGGGGTTTCACTGTCACCCGGGCTGGAGTTCAGTGGCATGATCATGGCTCACTGTAGCCTTGACTTCCTGGGCTCAGGTGATCCTTCTGCCTCAGGCTCTCGAGTACCTGGGACTACAGGTGCACACCACCACACCTGGTTACTTCTTGAATGTCTGTAGAGATGAGGTCTTACTATGTTGTCCAGGCTGGTCTCAAATTCCTGGGCTCAAGCAATCCTCTGCCTCAGCCTCCCAAAGTGCTGAGATTATAGGCATGAGCCACCATACTTGGTCAATCTTAGCAAATGTTTCAAGTGATCTGGATGTTCAGATATTTGAGAATCACTGTGCTGGGGTGAGGTGGGGTGTATGAAATGAATGGAAACCAGTCTCCGTTCTTAAATAATCTCCACAAGGTCCAAATAGATCATCATTCATAAAAACGTAACTATTGTCTTGACTTTCTGCTATTTCCTGTCGGCTTCCCTTTTCATCAGATTAACTCAAAATAATTTAGCTCAGATTGTTTTTGTGAATAGATGTGATTACTTACAGACAGTCTACAAATGTAGGTCATTTGGGTCTGTGCAGATACTAAAAGACAAAATAATTGAAGTTACATTTGTAGTCAGAGAGAACAGAGATTTATCAATATTAGAACTCATGAGGAGTTTCTGAAACCAAGAGAATAAGCCAATAAGCAGGGAGAGTTATTTTACACAGTGGGCAGTAAAATCACAGTACTTATTACCCTGTAAAGCGTTATATGGCCTAGAAATAAAAACAGTTGAGCATGGATTAGATTTATGAGTGAGAAAGTCATAAAGCTGCGTTAAGCACGAGTTAGGAATGTTCAAATTATTTCTGAAAGTGTCTGACATCAATATCATAGAAGGAAACGACCATCTTTGCTGTCACCACCCTCATTATCGTAATCTTCGGTGTTCAAAACACCAGGCTGGGCCAGGCTGGGCTGATGTGGTATCGGTGGTGGGCTGTTAAGTAGATTGCCTGAGAATAGACACTCTTGTTTCAAAGAATTTATTTATTATTATAAAGCTGTGGGGTGCAGTTCAGGGCTAGGCAGGCAGACACGGGTCATGCAGGCCCCTTGTTGATGCGGCGTGCCACCCCCTCCCCTTGCAGCTTCCCCCACCTGCACTTAGTGCATTTTGTTTAAGACCTGCGCGTACTTCAGATTTAATGGATGATAAAGGTGGAGAAAATAAGGGACTCGATGGATGCAATTCATAAAAGAATGATTTGAGATTAAAGCCAGTTTGCCATTCTTCTTTTTTAAAACTTTTTAAAATTTTATTTATTTATTATAAAGACGTGGGGTACAATTCAGGGCCGGGTATACAAACATGGATCATGCAGGTCCCCTTGCTGATGAGGCCCTCCCTCCGTCCCCTGGCAGTTGCCCTCCACTGCCAGTCCCACCCCCTCCCCTGACAGTTTTCTCCTACTGCCAATCACATTATTCTTATTAACAAGGGACAACCCACACTGAAATCTGTAGATAATCCAAAACTTAAATAAATATTATTACTATACACAACAAATTGGTCTCATATGTCTCTAGCATAGGAGCTAAACACTCTGGATATGTTAACATGTAGAAGAATCAGCAGTCCAAATCTAGCCAAACTTGGGACTTTGGTGAATCTCAATTATTTGTCATGATGAAGAGGTAGCCGTCAGCATTGCCCAACTTCCCCCAAATGATGTGAATCTTAAGGAAAAAAAAAAGGGTTGAATTTCCCTACCTACTGTTAGGAACACAAAAGCCATTCTGCATTTCTGTCACTTGCTGCTATTAGCCTTGTCTCAAACATTTAAAAAATCTTGCAATGTCTTTAAACTACCATCAGTTTGGAAGATATGGACACTCTAGTACTCAGGGAAAACTTATCTATAAAATGGGGCTATTTTTCCCTTAAGGCCACTTCATCTTCTTTCCAAAAATACTGTGAGTTGGGATTTCTATTCCAAATAATTTAGAATCAAATGTATTTAACAGTCTGGAGGCAAGTGAGATTTTTATTGCATTTTTATTGAGAGTAAATTGAACTGTGTGGGCAGGCAAGAGAGGGGCTCTTCTGTAAGGCTCCAGCATGGCCCTTGGCTGCACCCCCACGAGGACTCATATTACAAGAATTACATCTGTGATCTGCTGCTATTGGCTGGCCGGGCTCAGTGGGCCCCTTGGCACTGCCAGGCAGGTTAACTCCTTCTTGGTCCTCGAGACCCTTCCACAGAGGGCTTACATGGCTCCTAGAAAATTCTTTCTTCTTAAACTATCAAATGCTTTCCTATTATGACGTTTTTGGTAAACTATAATTATGTTGCATCTTCACAAACCTGTATAATACACGAGAATTGCAGCCCCCATTTTATAGATAAGTTTTCCCTGAGTACTTTTTTTTACCAACTATTCTGTTTATTGATGTTGAAGTTTGTATCATAAATTACTATCCTTTAATATATATTTATATATATATTTTTCTTTGCCTTTTGACTTTGAGTCAGGGTCTCACTCTATCGCCCAGGCTGGAGTACAGTGGTGCAATCCCTGCTACTGCAGCCTCAACCTGCTGGGCTCAGGCAGTCCTTCCATCTCAGCCCTACAAGTAGCCGGGACTATAGGTACGTACCGCCACACCTGGCTATTTTCTAAATTTATCGTAGAGACGAAGTCTCACCATGTTGCCCGGGCTGATCTCGAACTCCTGGGCTCAGGCAATCCTCTCACCTTGGCCTCCCAAAGTGCTGAGATTATAGGTGTGTACCACCATGCCTGGCTTTTAAAACTTACCTGTATTCATTTGTAAGTGTCTTTGAACACAAATTGTAGCAAAACATTGAGTTATTATTATTGTTTTGGTAAATTATTCCCAAATAAAGCACAACACGGGGTACATAGTGGATTTTAGATAAATGCTCATTGATTGAAACTTCTGAGAAGGGAGAGATTAGAGACTGCAAACTCAAATGGCTTCAGAAGACAGATAAGTATATGTAAATTCATTATGTCATTTCACAAATATTTTTTCAGTGCAATGTGCCAAGCGATGTTCTAGGCATGTAACAGTCGACAAAAGAGTCAAAAATATTCTGACCCCTTGAACTGAGATTGTAGTGGAGAGAGACAGACAATCGACCAACAAGGAAAGTTAGGTCCCCAGCTGATGGGCGATGTATACAGATGTAACAAAAATGGGACAGCGTGTGGAGACCGAATGGTGCTCTCCCCAGATTCACATGTTGAAGTCTGAAGCCCAGCACCTCAGGATGTGACTGCTTCGAGAGACAGGCCCTTTAAGGAAGTAATCAAGTTGAAATGAGACCATCAGGGTATCCCCTAACCCAACCCGACTGGTGTCTTATAAGAAGAGGGGGTTGGGACGTATACGGAAATGCCGGGATTGGGTACACAGGGAAAAGACCACGTGAGGGCACACTGAGAAGGCAGCCAGCTGCAAAGCCAGGACGAGAGGCCTCAGAAGAAGCCAAACCTGCTGACACCTTTATTGTAGACTTCCAGCCACCACCACTGTGACAAAATACATTTCTGTTGTTTAAGCCACCTCGTCTGTGGCACTTTGCTATTGGCTGCATGCTTGTTTTAATAGAGTTTCAGAGGATGGTTTCATTTACGTGGAAAACCGAATGAGGTGAGGAAAACAGCAATGTAATATCTGGGGGAAAACAAGTCAGGAAGAAGGGAACATCCAAAGCAAAGGCTTTGAGGTGGGGGCATGCCTGCCTCCAGTGAGCAGTAAAGAGACCAGTAAGGATAGGGCGGGGTAATGAGAGGGAAACTGGTAAGAAAATGTTAGTGGGTTAGCCAAGTGTGGAAGCGCGCACCTGTAGTTCCAGATATTTCGAAGGCTGAGGCGGAACGATCGCTGGAGTCCAGCAGGTCAAGGCTGTAGTGGCTGGGAGCAGCCACTGCTCTCCAGCCTGGGTGACAGAGTGAGACTCGAACTCAAAAAAAAAGAAAAGAAAAGAAAAGAAAATGTTAGTGGGGTCAAGGACTTATAGGTCATTGTACAGATTTTGGCTTTTACTCTAGGGCGGTGAGACTGGGAAACCATTGCAGGCTTAAGTTATAAAAGTTTCACATTGTCTATTATCTTAGAAAATAGGCTGTAGGGGCCAGAAATGGAAGTGGGAAGACCAGTTAAATGGTGATTTTAATCATCCATGCAAGAAGGAGGGCTTGGAGAAGAATGGTGGTGGTGGAAGTGGTACGTCATAGTAAGATCGGGATACCTTTGTGAAGGTAGAGTTGACAGGATTTGCTGATAGACTGGTTGTGATATGAGAGAGAGAGAGAGAGAGAGAGAGAGAGAAAGAGAGAGAGAAAACGTCAGTGGAAAAGTTTTTGACCCAAGAGGTTACTAGGATGGATTTGGGAAGGGAAAGATCAGGAGTTGGAGTTTGGTTTCGGAAAGTTGAGACGTTAAGTTAGCAGTTTAGTATTTAAAACTAGAAGTCAGGGAGAGATCCAGACTGATTAATTAATTAATGTCAAAGTCATTCATATAGAGACAGCATTTAAAGCCAGGAGTCTTGAAATCTCTGAGTGAGTGTGGACAGAGAAAAGAGAAGGTCCAAAAACTGATCCTGTTTGGAAGTAGAGGGAAGTGATCTTTTGAGAGAGAGAGAGAATGTTGCCTTGGAAACCAAGTGGAAAAGCTGTTTTAGGAAAGAGTGGCCTGTGTCAAGTAAGGTGGGAGCCAAGAAAGGACCACTGGATTTAAAGATTGGTAGCCTTGATCAAAGCCGTTTGGGTGGATGGTGGGGTCATTTATATATTTAAGAGGGAATGAAAAGAAAAACTGAAGACAGGGTCCCAGACAACTCTTTTGAGGAGTACTGCTGTAAAGGAAAGCAGAGAAATGGAACAGTATGAGCGCAATGTGTAGTCAAGAGAGGCTTTTGTTATGTCTTAGGCCGTTTTTTGTTGCGGTAGCAGAATACCTGAGACTGGATAATTCATAAAGAAAAGTTTATTTTGCTCACAATTCTGCAGGCTGGGAAGTTCAAGATTAAGCAGCTGCATTTGGCAACTTCTGGAGAGGGCCTCATGCGACATCAAAACATGGCTGAGAAATGGACGGGAAACCAGGCTCATAGGAAAAAGGACCAAACAGGAGAGGCAACCTCACTTTGCAACGCAACATTCTCTTGGGAACGAATTCATTTCTGCGAGAACTAACCCAGTCTGGCAAGAAAGAGATTAATCTCTCTTAATGTCCTAATCACCTCTGAAAGGACCCAATGCCATTACACTGGAAATCAAATTTGAACCTGGGTCTTGGAGGGGACAAACCACATCCAAACCACAGCAGTTACTTTTTAGAATGGGAAAAACAATTACAGTATTTGTATGCCAACGGAAATGATCCAGAAGAGGAAAATGTGATGGCAGAGAAGTGAGAGGACAACTATGAAGCAATATCCTTGAGTAAGTGTGAAGGGATAGGATCCAGCCTGTTCACATGTGAACATGATGGATTTAGATGAGAGACCAGAGAAGACAGAAGGGAGAATATATGGATACGGAGGCAGATAGATTTTCACATGTGGTAGAAAAGCAAGTGGGAAGTTCTCTTTGTTGCTTCAAATTTTTTTTTTTTTTAAGTGAAATAGGAATCAAGGTCCTCACCAGAGAATTAGGATGGGGGAGGATGTGTTGGAGGTTTCGGGAGAGGGGAGGAGGAGGTGTGAAATAGTCATCCAGGAAAGAAAGAAAGAATAGACCAGGGGAACATAGCAGAACTGCCAGGCAACATTTAAGGGCTCTCTTGAGGCTTTGATCATGGAAAGAGAGCAGTCAGCTCAGTTAATGGTTTTGCTTTAGAGCTGGGCTTGGTGGCTCAGCCTGTAATCCCAGCACTTTGGGAGGCCAAGGCGAGTGGATTACCTTGAGCCTGTGGGTTTGAGACCAGCCCGGGCAACTTGACAAGACCTCCTTTCTATAATTAAAAAAAAAAAATTAGCCGGACATGGTCACATGCGCCTGCAGTTCTGGCTACTTGGAAGGCTGAGGCAGAAGGATTGCCAGGGCTCAGCAATTTGGTGCTGGGGTGGCCGTGAGTGTGCCATGGCCCTCCAGCCTGGGTGATCGAGTGAGACACCAACTCAAAAAAAAAAATAGTTTTGCCTTAGCCACATTCTGCTGTGTAAGTGAAGAGAGCAGCAGAGCATAGGTGGAACTGAATTTAACCCAGAGCTGGGCTCTGCCAGGTGATTGCAACAAAGGACAAAGAGGAAAAGGACCTGAGCACATGTACCAGGGTGTGTGAAATGATGAGTCACGGCACCCAAGCATGGCAAGGGGAGTGAGGACGTGAGTGGTGTGGAGATGTAGGAAGATGACAGAAATTAGCTGATCGAAGGTCCTGGTGGTGTCAAAAAAATGGAGGGCGTGACCTGGAAAGACAGGTGACGTGGGTCCGAGCTTGAAATTTAGATGATGAAGGTTCAGCTCTTGGTAATGACAAAGTTTGGGGTATGACCCGAGAGCTGATTATTGATATCGGGTAGAAAACAATCTCTGGAGGAGAGAAGGTCAATGAGGCTGGGGTAGAGTAACATCTTTGCCTAGGTCAATGAGCGTGAAGGTCATTCACTTCAGTGTGAGGCCACAAAAACGATGCCAGGAGCAGCGCTGGAGACAGTGAGAGTGAGCCAGGAATAAAATCCTCAAGAAACAAAGCGGAGGGGCCGCGGGGGTTGGAGCCTGATGGCATGATTTCCAGATCCAGGGGCTTTAGGGAGGAGAGAGGGATGACGATCCGGGAATTTCAATGAGGGGCAAAGGGGACACTTTCTCTGCCTCCAGCTGCCACTACCCTGCAGAGGCTGGCACATAAGATCCCTCACATCCCCAGCACCACCTAGGCAGTGTCCCCGAGCTGGGTCATGAGTATGGAGTTTTCACTTGGTCTACACCTTGGAGATGATGTTGAGAACCCTGTGGTTGGCCATTGGGCTGCTATTTCTTACACCATAAGTGCTCCGTCATCATTTAAGTCAACACCAAACATGTATGATTCCATTATTTGGCTCAACTACTCTGATTTCTAGCTTAGAGCATTTTGTTGTTGTTGTTTGTTTGTTTGTTCATTTGTTAGAGAGGGGGGTTGGAAAGAGAAGGGACTTCCAATTAATTTAATTCAGTTCTTCTGAGACCTTTCTTAGACTATCCCAGAAACTTCCAGATAGGTGCTCTCCCAGCACAAACTCTCTTTCAGTCAAGGAGACCCAGAATATCCGGGGCTCCTTAGGCAACAGCACGCCCTCTAGGAAGGTGCTCCACTTTCTTGGGGCTGCTTTGTTCGCAAGTCTGGAGCCTCGGGATACGGTTGGGAGCAGCCCATGGCAACTTCAGGCCGCCACTTTTGCTTGCTGTGGGTTCTATCACAGGGATACCACTGAAATGACACCTTTTCTCTAGGCAAAGATGTTACTCTGCCCCTGACACTCTAAGCTTTTAGAGTTAATTTCTCAGCATAGGCAGATTTGATTTCCTAGAGTGCACCCATATTAGCAGGCAGGAGAGAAGAGTATTGGAGTATGTGGCAGTACAGAGTCTCTGTGTGGCTGGTAAAGGGTCCCTGAAGTCATTTCCAAAAGAGCCATAGCAAAAGTGTTTTGAGCAATCATTTGAATAAGATATAGATTCCCAGGGTAAGTCCTTTGAGGGACAACTCTCACTAGCATAAGTTCTGGTGTTTTTGTTTTTAAATAGTTAGACCCTTTACTTTCTTTTTTTACTTTCAATTTCAATTATTTAAAACATGTTTTTAACTAATCAAAGAAAAGAGTTCTGCCTAGTGGCAGTTACTATCCATCATTATAAAATATAAAAAGAGGGAAACAGAATATTCTTTGAAAGTGTGTTTTATGTCTTATTGCGTAGTCTGACACAGGTATATAAACACTGATGCCTTGGCACCTATGGAAAAATCCACTTGATTGGCATACCTTTTCCAAAAACATAAACTTCTGTCGGGATGTATTAAGGGTGACTCCTCCTTGGTTCTCTTTGGCCAAATGGCATGCATTTACTGGAAAGTCTATCATGGATGTGCTTGGATTAGGCCAAACTTCCTAGTGCCAAGTGGACAGAATTCACTAGTAGCCATGTGAACCTGCTTCTAACCAGTCATCACAGCTTATGCTGGAGCTGCTAGAAAAGGTTTCTACAGGGGCAGCATGGAAGAGTCACCTCAGCTCAACTCAACCCCTTCTCTGTTACTTCATATCCTAATGTGGGAAGATTGGGAGCAAAAGGTGTTGGTTCTGGAGAGAATTTAGGCAGAAGATGTTACCCAATCAAAGGAGGAGTCTGCACAGAAACGTCCCTGCCCCGGCAGCGCTGCTGCCCGTTACAGAGATGCCTGGTACTACCCAAAGGATCCCTGCATTAAATTCCACTTCACACATTCCATCCTAAACCGAGTCCTCTCTTTCACCACTCTAAGATAACTGAGCCGTGTACCCAGCAATACTCAAGGTGCTCTACATCATGAATGCATTGATGTTGAGTCTCTGATCTCATTACCGTACAGTTTCGTGGGGGAGATAAAACTTGACCCAATTAAAGGTAGTCCCTCACAATCTATTAGAAACCGTCTGACACACTAGCTCAAGAAATTCAAAGCTGGATTTAAATATCCAATTCTATTTGTGTTCCTTCCCTTTAATACTTCTCAAATATTCCATCCACGGACATTTATTGAGTGCTGCCTATTAGGAGCAAGGCACTGGACTGGACAGGAGAAAAACCACGGAAAAATAAGAACATTCTGAGGATGTGGGCGCTGGTCAGTCACCGTCCTCTTGTCCACCCCCTCCCCAAGAAAACACGATTCTGCACGGAGCATTCTAGACAAACGATATTTTAAAATGTGGCTATTGACTACCCCTGCCCCTCCTGGGGTGCCCGTTCAGCCCTAGAACAAAAGTGCTGAAGCTATTTTGGGTGGGTGGAGTGAGGCGCAAAAGACCCCAGGTTTATGGTGTACAAGAAGAACTAGAACGAGCACGCTCTTCTGCCCGTAGCAACATGAGGACTCGCTGTCTGCGCTTTTGGAAGCCCTCAGCTGGTCTTCAGCAGCAATGATGACATAAAGGAAAATTGCATTCGGATGCAGAATTCAGCCCCTTCATCTTTCTCCTTTCTCTACAGCATGAAGCTAGGGGCCCGCAGAGGATCTAATATCAAAAGGAAGAGGGTAATACCACTACACGGGGAGAAAAAAAATAATTACCAAATTTCCTGAATAGTAAACAGCTTAGAAAAAGAAGAAAAAGCTGAACCCTTTGATAGCTGGGCCCTTGGTCTGCCCATGAATGCCTTAAGGATTATATCATCAGCCTGACTCCAGCAGCCCCGCTATTGTTTCCCAAAGAGGAAACTAGGGGTGGGGGGTGGGATGGATGGGAGTATGTCTGCCTCTCGGCGAGGGGCGAGTTTGATTTCCAGAGTGCAGTTACCGAAGGTTAATGGTCGCAAGGCCGGAAAGACAAATGAACACATTCTCAGCGCCTGTGGGCAGGAGGTTTCTCGGGGCCATTTCTCCGTTTTCTGGAGGGTTCACATACGCGCTTGGACCCCGTGACTTTTCCGCCACCGATGACATTAGCTCCAAGGAGAGAGCACACGGCCCGGCGATGTCATTCCCGGAAGCCATCGCCTGGGGGCAGTCTCGGGACGGTTAAACGCCCTCTTCCCCACGGCGGACCTCACGACCTTTTCGCCCCTGAAGCCGCCACTTTCTTCCGCTGCGGCTGAGCGGCCAGAAGAGCCGGCGAGCGGAGGCGTGAGCGCCCGGGGCGCTGGGTCCTCCGTGGCGTCCCCGAGGCGCAGAGCCGAAAGCCGGGAGGCCGCGGCGCGGGGCCGTGGGCACTCG
>NW_007252915.1:1094532-1098491 GCF_000164805.1 Carlito syrichta | reverse complement strand
CGGCGAGTGTCGAGCCTCCCTGGCTGCGACCGCGGGTGGGCTCGACCGCGGCGCCTGGCCGACGCCGGGGGCTTCACCCCCACCCTTCCCTCCCCCTCGTTCCTCCGGCAGCCTCACTTTTCGCTGCAGCTAAGGGCTGGCCTTTCTGTGGTTTGGGCTGTTTGACCTTCCTCTCCACTCCACTGTCCCATACGCTCTCACCAATTACACCAAAAAATAATAATAATAAAAAATAAATAAATAAATAAATAAATTCACTTCCAGATCGAATCCCTGTATTGGGACCTTTGTTTGGCCTGGATTCAAAGTCGCCACCCAGGAATATGGTTGTGCCGGCGGATGTCTACGCCCAGGCTCCCCAGTCTCAACCACCATCTCTGCGAGGCCGAGGGTCTCAGCGTTCCATACCGGGAAGTGGGGTTGGGTGTTACCAGCGATTCCACGAAGCCATTGGCAACCGGCTCATTGACTGGTACGAGGTCACGATAGGGTCTGCTGGCCTGGTACACACTGATACAGCTGATAAGGTGGTAAGGGCACTTGGAAATGACTTACGAAGCTAACTGACTGTTCAAAGGGTGTAAAATTTCAGCTAGACCCGAGGAATAAGTCCAAGAGCTCTATTGTACTACATAGCGACTATAGTGAATGTCGAGGTGTCCTATTCTTGGTAATTGCTAAGAGTAGGTTTTTAAGTGTTCTCATCACACACACAAAATAAGTATGTGAGCTAATCTGTATATTAGTGAGCTCAATTTAGTCATTCTACAATGTACATGTATTTCAACCAACATATGCAAGACAGGTGTATGCAATTTCTGTCAAATAAATAAATTAATCCAATAAATAAAAATTCAAAAAGCTAGGTGGCACTCATAGAGTTTCTGATTTGGGGGATTAAGGAAAACTGAATCCACCCTTCCCCATCCTACTTTTTTTCTGGGTATGATGATGTTCCATGTAAGTACATTTGTATATTTTATAGTCACGTGTGTATTTGTGTGTACATGTGCCTGTAGGTGTGCATACTGCTTAAGTGTACACTTGTGGAAATCGCCCTAAGTCAGTCTCTCCTCAGCGCCATATGCACTACAAAGAAATGTGTTGCTTGCAAGATTTGTTATTTCCAAGTTTCTAAAAACATTTCTGGAAGGAGAATAGGCTTCAGGAATGAAAAGCATGATTTTCAGTGGAGTTAACATATTCTGCTCATCGTCGCCCCCACCCAGTGTTGGTGGAATTGGGAGTTGGAATTCAAGGCTGTCACCCCCCCACTTCCACAACTGCATCGGTGGAAAAGTGGGAACTCCTAGGGCACAGGCAGACTGGTGGCCACCTTCTGGCAATGGTCCAAAGTGCGTGTGGACTTCAGGGTCATTGCCATCGAGACTTCAGAGCTGTCTCGCAAACCTGCAATGAAGCAAGAGTGGAGGCTGCAACCAGTGTTGGTTTAATTTATACTCAGACACACACACACACACATGTGCATGCACATATTTATAGGGAGAGCGTAGCCAAATACCCTGTTGGTGGTAGACATTCGATGATTTGTTGAGGCAGTGAATGAATTTATGTGCAAATCTATTCTGTCCAAAGCAAGGTTTCTTAAAAAACTAAATAAGCTTGTATGTGCACATGTAATACATATGTGGCAAATAATGGCAGGAGGATTTTTTTGCAGATTCCTTTTTGTCTTCCAGTTCTCCTGAGCGGCTCCTCCTCCACGTCTCTGCCGGGGGCTCTGGTCTTTGCCACCAGTCGGCAAACTTATCCACTCCTCACCAAAGCCTGTTCGCCAGCCAGCAAAAGCAAATGTATTGCTTTGGTTATGTCTCTACTTTCCTCGGAATCACACTCAGGTTTCTATGAAGGTTCTGCAACTGATTTCATCCTGCACACCCCCACACCCTTGTAAACTCTCGCTAAGAGGTATACTGACTGGATGTCATGTCGCAGGCCTGTGCAGGGCCTGTGCCGACCCCAGCCTCAGTCAGCCTTTTCACAGGTGACTGAAGTTCTCAGGAAAGCTCGGGGTCTTCATTTGGGAGAGGACTGCCAGTTCCAAAAAGGACAGAGTCACCGTTCCCACTCGAGGCGAGACAGGCCTCATACTCTGTGTGCCTCCCAAGAACGTTTAATCGCGATAGCATGACTTCCCGAATTACAGACCCAGAACTGCGCGGAAGAGTCCACCGCCGGGACCTTAGCGCTGAGAGGCCTCACGCCGGCGGTCCGGCGGTCCCCGAGTCCTCGTCCCCTTGAAGGAGAAAATCCTCTCGGACCCCGCAGCCGGGCCTGCAGCCACCGAGAGGATGCCGACGCCCTCTTCCCCCCGCCTGGTCCAGACCCTTTCTGACCCTCTCCGAGAGACCGCGGCGGCGGACAGCAGCCACCCAGTGCCCCCGACTCTGCCGGGGAGGGGACAGATCCAAGCCCGCCCCTCGGAGCGGAATCCGTCTGCTGCCGCCTGAAGACCCAGGAGGACCGGAGGAAGACGCTCCGCTTTCCCTTGCTCCTCCGCCTTCCAGGGCGCCTCCCTTCTCCCTCCTCCAGCTCTCCCTCGCCCCTCTGGAGGCCCGGAGGCCTGCTCGTCAGGAGGGGGACGGGGGACGGGGACAGAAAAGGAGCATCTTAAAGGCTGCCTTCAAAGCCAGACTGCCCAAACAAGCGCCAAACCGGTGTCCGCGGTCGAGGCCACCGGGCAGGTTTCAGACCCCACCCCCCGCCCCTCAGGGAAGCCAAGACTCCTTTTCCCCAGGAGGTGGGACCAGAAGAAGGACTCGGAGCCGGGTGGGGAGGGCGGGACAGTGGAAGGGAATCGAACTCGTTTCTAACTAAACGGCCGCCAAAACGGCCAACTGCGGCCACCTCCGCCCGTCCGGGGCGGGTCGCAGCGAGGACCTTCTCCCCTCCCCAGCCCCGGCCCTGTCCTCCCTCGGGAAAGTCCGTCCGAGGATGCACGCAGGAAGGAGCGAGGTGCCCCCGGCGAGACCTCCGAGGTGGAGCAGGAAGCCCTCCAGTCTCGGTCCCTCCCGCCTGCCCCGCCCCCACCGGAGACCCAGGCCCAGCGGGCCTTTGCCGCGCGCCGGCCCTCGGCTGTGTGTAGGGAAGAGAGTGGTGACAACCCAAGGGCGTCCAGCGCGGGGACCTCCAGCGTCTGCGGCCTTCTCGAAGTTCTCCGGGGGCTGCTTTCTGAGCAGCCTTTAAAAAACGAAGCCAGACCCCGGCTCGACAGTGTTGAGTCAGCTGCTCGCTCTACCTGGCCCGCCTCACGTGCTCCACAGCCACGATCGCTAACGGTCACCTAGGGACAAATTAAGGCATCGAAAGTGCTGAGCTTGAGAAGGCGAATTCCTCACGCTCCTCGGGGTCGTTAATCACCCGGCAGAAACAGCCCGCGGGACAAGTGGCCGGGGGCACGCAAAGACAGCGCAGGGCTGTGCGTCCCAGGCGCTCCGAGTGGGCGCCCGGGCACACCGGGGACGGGCCCAGGAACCGTTAGGCGACCCTGCCACCCCAGTCTCGCAGAGGCGGAATGTGACCTCCGCTTAGCCGTCAGGAGACTCGCGCCGCTCTAGGTCCGGACTCAATGGCCCAGGGTCGGTCCACACTCGCACGCGGCTGTTTCCTGCGTCCGCAGGGTCTCGGGACTCCACGCCCACCCCGAGAAGGGGTTAAGGACAGGGTGTGCGTGTGCGTGTGCCTTCTGTGCAGACCGGGAAGGGAGACGCCCCACCACTAGCCACCCTCCACGGTGAGGGAGGGGCGTCGCTGCTGTCTCCAGCACGCCGGCAAACCTGGCGCTGGGGCGGGGAGCGCGGCAAAGCGTTCCAAGGCGCACCCCGCGCGCTCCCCGCAGGCGCTCTCCGCTGCCTGGCCCCGGCCTTTGCCCATCTGGAGCCCGTGTCGAGACCCCTCCTCGGGGACCTCGACGCCGGGCGCTCGCCCGCCCGACCGCG
>NW_007252915.1:1092417-1094512 GCF_000164805.1 Carlito syrichta | reverse complement strand
CCTCGGGCACGAGCCCTTCCGGAGGCGGGAGGCTTCCGGCCACGCTTTCCTGGCGTCCGCCGCCCCGCCGGGGCGTGGGGCTCGCGGGCCCGCTGCTCTCCGCAGCCCCGTCGTGGCAGAGACGATGTGCTCAGCGAAGCGCCTCAGACAATGGAAAGTTCCGAGGTTTCCTGGACGTTGCGTTCGGGGGCGGGGCCGGACCCGCTGACGGCGCTCTCGCGGCCCCGAGCCTCTCCCCTGGCCCTCCGCCGCCGGGCCGCAGAAGGAGGCGGCCCGCCGGCGTCTGCCCCTCGGCCGCACGACCCGCGGATGCCGCGCCTGTCACCTCTGCACCTGCCTGGCTGAGGTGAGATGCCGGCGCGCCAGTGAGGGCGCGGCGCGCACAGGCCCCCGCCGAGCTGCGGCGCGGCCCGGGGTCGATGACCTCGAACGACGGGCGGGAGAGGGGAGTGCGAGGCGGGCAGAGTCGCCTTGGAGGCGTGGGAAGAACGAGAGTTTTTAGGTGACCTGGGTAAAGGCTCGAGCTCTGACGCTCGGGGACCTGGGACCCGCCAACGAAGCCGCAGGGACCTTGGTTTCCATAAACTAGAGCACAGGCATCACGACACGGCTGCCCTCCCTCCCAAGGGGGTGACCGCTCTCTGATCGGGGGTCGGCTGGGGAGCTGCTGAACCCAGGGCGGGACGATCAGGCGCGCTCTCAGCTGTTCCACGCCGTCCTTGTTTCGTGGAAGGAAAAAAATGTGAAATTTAAAACAAATGGCCACGCCGGGACCATTCAGGTCAAGAGCCGCCGGGCTGATACTGTACACTTGGTCTTTCCAGGAAAGACCGCCGCGCTCTGGGAGAAGCCGAGTCCTCCGGCTGGCCCCCCACCTCGCCCAGACCCTCCCCAAGGGGCGCAGGGAGCGCGGTGGGAGCGCGGTGGCCCCGCTGCGCGCCTTGCTTTAGAGTGTGTTCTGCACAGTGTGAAAGAAAGGGTCCTCATCTCGGCCGCCAGTCTCCAAGATAATCTCCTGGCGAAAGCGAAGAGGCAGTCGGGCCCTCCCGGGGGCACCGAGCCCAGCCTCGATGCGGCTTCTTCCGCTGCAAAAATCCCCGACCCCTGAGAACCCGCCGCGCGCCTCGGGGCTTCCGGCGGGGGCGCCGCGACCGCGCTTCAGAGCTCTCGGCTGGGCCCGCGCCTGCCCGCTCTCGGATTCAGGAGCGCGCACGAGGCCCGGCTCCGGCCTCGTGTGCCAGGCCTGTGCGGTCGCCTAGTCGGGCAGGTCACCTGGAGGCAAACCCACAATCAAGAGCCCCGCTGACCTCCGCCTGAGAAGCCTGGCACCCACCCAGGTCCGCCCAGCAACCCGAACCCAGAACGAGTTCTCCCCAGCCCTTCCGGCGGCACAGCTGCCTGGGCGCGGGGGACATGCACACGGAACCTCCGCCTGGAGGAGTGGGGCCAGGGCGACCCGGGGGATGCTCTGCGGTGTATTCGGGCATTTGGGGACTGGACGGTCAGGGCTCCGCCCGCACTTGCTCTCCCCCACCGCGCCGCACGCGCCCTCGGCGAGCCGGTGTCTCTGCGGAGCCTCGGGCCTCCGAATCCCGAGGTCGCGTGGCAGCAGGACAGGCTGAGGCGACGCGCCTCCCGGCTGCGCAGCCCCAGCAGCGGGAGGGGAGCAGGACTCAAAGTTCCGCGGCCGAAGTGCCCGGCGGAGCCCCTGGAGCTGGGCGACCGCAGCCGCGCCACACTCCGTGTCCCTCCACCGCCCCACTCCTCCCGATGCCCCGGGAACCAGCCCTTTGATCCTGCAAAGCAGCAATTTATCTGTCTTTAATTTTTTTTGGTAAAAAGATGATTGGGCCGGGAGGAAACTAATGCAATTCCGCAGGCGCGGGGCGGAGGAGCGGCTTTCTAGGCCGGGCCGGGACCGCCGAGGCACCAGGCACGTCTGTTCACCCGGGTTTGCCGCGCGAGTCTCCTCGCCAAGCTTTTTTTTTCTTCCCCGCCCCTGGCGGATTCACCCCGGGCAGGAAACTGGACTTTATTTGTCTTTGGCCAAGAGTTGCGGGGCGAGAAGTTGGGGGGACGGAGCGGGGAGGGGCGG
>NW_007252915.1:1091050-1091853 GCF_000164805.1 Carlito syrichta | reverse complement strand
CGTCCTCCTGCCGCTCTGGGCCTGCTTGCTGGGGTCCCACTCGCGAGGGCCCCTGGCCCTTGGCCGTCTCTCCCCACAGCTGTGTTCTCTCGGCGTGCGCTGAGCTCGCTTTCCTCTCGTGGGGAGCAGGATGCGGGGGCGGCGGAGGGAGGCTCTGTAACTAACACCGCGATCCAGAAAGGGGTGCAGGACACCCACCCCTTCCTGCCGGCCTGCGGGCTCCTCCAAGGCCCCTGGCTCTTCCTGTGGCGTGCTGAGAACTCTCACTCCGTGGCTGGGCTTCGACCCGGCGGCGGACCGCCCTGTCTCTGCTCTCCGGGAGCTGAGGGGCTTGCTCAGAAGGCAGGTTCCGGACCCCCACCCTCACCTGAACCCCCAGTCCTGATGGTGCCAAGCTGCCTGGGGAAAGTCGGCCGGGTGGGAGGCCCAGCATTACGCTCCGGACAGGTGTGGCCAAGGCTGCCGGAATCCACGGCAGTCCCGGCCTCTTTCCTCCTACTTTTCTTCCCCTTGCTTTCTTCTTCCTTTCCTTCTCTCTTCCCCTTTCCTTCTCTTTCTCAAAGCGTCCTTGACGTCCGCCCCCTCCCAGGCTTCCCTGTCGCTCCTCGAGGCCCGCTCAGATCCACAAAGCCAAGACCCTTGCCCCGCAGGCTCTCAGGGTCCTGCGTGGAGACCCAGGCAGAGCCCGCGCGTGGCGCCGTGGAACCCGGGGGCAAACCCGACGCCGCCCGGCGATGCAGCCTCCAGGGGCCTCCGGGGACCAGGCCCAGGGGACGCGCCGGGCGGGCTCTCCCCGCCCGCGC
>NW_007252915.1:1086645-1090381 GCF_000164805.1 Carlito syrichta | reverse complement strand
AGGCGGCCCGGCGCGCCCCACGGGAGGGGGAGGAATGGCCCCTCTGGCCCTCCCGCCCCGCCAGGTTTCCCGGGCTGGTCCTGGCTTCTCGGGGGCCCGCCTTGGCCACCAGGCCCGCTTTCCCGCCAAAGTCAGCCAAGAGCCTTCTCTCCCGAGCAGGGGTTTCTCCGCGGAGCTCTGGAGCTCTGCTGCCTTCTGCTCGGCACAGAGCACCTGGGTGTTTCTTCCCCTGGCCTCTCTCCCGCCACGAATCTGATTTGAGTCCTCCGCCACTCTGAGAATGAAACGACTGATGGTCGTAAGTGCTGGGAGTCTTTGGAACTTTTCCTTATTTGCATTTCAAGTGGATCTGAGCTGTAGGGATGGCGATTACAACACACGAAGCGGCCGGAGGAGAGAGAGAGAGAGGGCCAGAGCGAGAGACTGACCGCTGGGAGGGAGCAGAAATCAGTCTGAACACATGTGTGGGCCCGCCCAGGAGCCATGGAGTGACGGAGGCGACTCCCTTGCGGGATTCGCACAGCCTGCCCTCCAGAAGTTTGGGGTGTGTGGGCGGAGACGGTCTGCTTGGCACTGGCGACAGGCCATGGCCACCCCGACCAAATCGAGGGCGAGCAGGTGCTTCGAACTTGAGTCCTTTGAAGTGTTGCTCCCCTGTCGCCAGCCCACGGGCCGGGGTCCCAAGCCTTCAGGGAACAGGCGGCGTTGGGGTTAAGCCAAGAGAGGGTCTGGGCCCCGGAGCAAGGACGCTTCTTAAGGCGAGGCGGCCCAGGCCGACTGGGCCCAGTGCTGGGAGAGCCGCTGGGCGATGCGGAGCCTAGTTGACCGACCCCAGCCCTGGACGACTGGCTCCAAGTTCCCTTCCTGCTCGGCGGCCCCTGCATGATTTCCGGTCTGGTGGGCGCCCACATGGCCAGCCTTGGTGACATCTACATGGGAGCCCATGCCCGACCATCCCCTTGCTGGTCTGATGTGCTCAAACTGGGAGCGCCTGCTGTGTGTATTTTAGGTACAGGCGGGCTTTTGGGGGCAAATGTAACACTATTCCGTGAGTGCCCCCCTCAATTCCCCCAGACTTTACTCAGGTCACTTGCAACCAGAGAAGACCCAAATGTGCACGTTGCATTGTATTTCCATGTGCACAGAGAGAGGCTGAGGGCACAGGAGGGTCCAGGAGTTTAAGAATTCTGGCTCTAGAGTCCGATGAGTCCGATGAGTTTAAGAATTCTGGCTCTAGAGTCCGCTGTGAGACCTTTGTCAAGTTGCATAATTCCTCTGAACCTCAGTTTTCTCCTGTGTCAAATGGAGCTGTTAATGCTAGTTCTTGGCTCAAGGAACTTGAAATGGGTGAAGTCCATGGAAAGCACTTATCACAGAGATGGATGTGAAGAAAAAAAAACTCCATAAATATTAGCTCTGCATAATTGGCACAGACCAGAAAGAGAGGAGATACAGAATGAGACCTGGTGGCAAGGAAGGAGGGTCGTGGAAACAAACACTTATCTTTTCCCGTTCTGCTTTTCCTGGAAGGAGAGGCCTCTGGATAGTGTTACCTTCTGCTGTTTTCTGAACTGGCTCAGAAGTTCTCATTTCTAGCGGTGAAGGTGTCCAAGGATAAGTGTCAGTGCTGCTCCCACCCACCATAGTGCTGCCAGCTTTTACCCCCTCAGAGTCCGGGAACCTTGTAGACCCTTCCTGCCGCAGGCACCACTGGTAATTAGGAGAACATGGATTCATGGATTGTTCTCTTCGGGGAACATTTTCGTTTGCCTGGATTTGTTGGCTGTCCTATGAAGTCCTTGGAACGTATGTGAATTAAGTATTTTTCCCGGTTAGAGATGGACAACTTTCTTCACGCCTGGCTTCCCGGGGTACTTGGCAGTGGGCCAGAGTGCAGCATGTCTGTGGTTGTTTGTGGAGGCCCTGTGGAGGAACCGCCTTGTTCTCAACTCTCTCCCAGCGACAGACCAAGGGACTCTGGCAGTGTCTGCCTCTCCACAGACACCTACATGCATGTCTCTGGACGGAAAGGATGGTTGAGTTATAAAACAACATTTAAAAATTATACAAGTCAATCCATTTCTAGAGATCTACTTCAACAACTTGGAGGTCTCGTTTGTGCTGGGGCAACTCTGATCCCAGCATTGGTAATCTCCTTGCCCTGGCTAATTTTGGTGTCACCAGGGACACCATAAGTGTCTCCCAAGAGTTCCGAATTTCTTCCCCTTGGGTCTGGAATTGGATCGAAGAGGTAGCCCATGAGTTATGGTCCAAGACACAGAGAAGCCTTCCTTGACCTCGTTCCCAACCCACCAGCTCCCTCACACCCACCTGAGTCCACGGGCAGAGGCAAGCACAATTCCTGACCTCCCCAAACAAGGACCCGATTCTCCAGCCCCACCTTGGAGCTGCAGGGCTGGACCAGTGTGGGACGTCGTTTTCTGCTGTCCTTGACTGGGCAGTTCGTTCTCCATCAGTGGACAGTAGAGACTGTGTGTAAGGCGGCTGTAAAAATCCACATGTGGGCCTTATTCTGGTGACGGCTGAGGGCTGGAGAGGCTCAGTTCCACTGAGGACGCTTGACTCCTCGGTCGCCATTTCATTAGTGACAAGTAAAATTCAGCCTCTTCTGCAAGTAAATAAATAGTCATCCTCATACCCAGGCCCGAATGCCTCAGATTGGTTACCTTTAGTTTCTTGCATGGACAGATTCAGTGCTAGGTTCTTCTCCCCCTGCCTCACACGGCCAGCCTTAGCCTTACCCCCACCCCACGGAAGTCTAGGGTTACTCTTTCGTGCCGGCGGGTGCTCTTAGACCGCAGGCTTGGGTGCTTCTTTCCCTCTCCTCCTAATAAGCTCTAGAAAATTTTTCCTCAGGAAGAACCAAAGGGAGCGCTCTTTGCTTAGCCTGGCACCTGAAAAGGCAGCAGCAGGCACGTTGAGGGGGTCTTCTTGGAAAAGCGGCGGGCCCGAGAGCAGAAAGAACCCGAACAGAGTCTCTGCCTAGGACTTGCCTGGCTCCTTGGATCTGGCCCGAGGCCCGCCGGCTGAAGGGCGGAAGTGGCCGCACGTGACTCCAAACAAGACAAAGTCCTGCGGCTCCCACTCGCCCCCGCCCCCGCATTTCTCGCTGTCCAGACCGCCGGTCCCTGCTGGGGACCCTAGAGCTGTGGAAAAAGTCCTGGTCTTCCCAGGCAGTGGGTCGTTTTGGCCAGGGGAAGGCCTGGAGGCGGGTGGCTCTCATTTCCCCTTTCTTTTTTGTTGCTTCTGAGACCTTGACCGGGCAGGTGGCTCTGTGCAGATCAAGGGGAGGAGGTCTCGGGACAGGAGGCCAGGAGCCCGCGGGGAGCTGAGGCTTGGGGGCACGAGATGCAGCAGGCCGAACGTGTGTGGATTTCTGCAGACGTTGGGGGCAACCGAGCGTGTGACCAGGATGCTTCTCCCTATGCCTGCGTGTGACACCGTGTACCCAAGTGTGTGTCGTCTCCGCATTCGTGTTTGATTCCGAGAGGCGCGTGGGCGTGCCCGTGGGTGTACGAAGCACGTGCATGCACGTGTGTGCTGCCGGCTGGACACGCGGCTCTGAGGAGTCACGCAAGCTACGCGCACGGCCCTGGCACGTGCAAGCTTCCCTACAAGCACGAAGCAGGTGCCGATGTCCCCACAGTTGTTTCGGGGCGCTCGCTGGCGGACGCAGACCCTCGGCCTGCGTTCTCGCGGGGGCCGCCAAGCGACC
>NW_007252915.1:1082840-1086398 GCF_000164805.1 Carlito syrichta | reverse complement strand
GCCCGGCTCGCCCGGCCACACCGCGGCGGCCGAAGGCGAGGAAACCGGGTGGCGCTTTTTTATGGTCCCGAATATAAAACCGGGGCTCCCCCCCCGCGCGCCCCTTGCCCCGGTGCCGATCGAAAGCAGATAAATTTATGAAGGGCAAGCTAAGAGAATAATTACAGGGTGAAGGCCGTTAAATTTTATTTCCAGTCCCCAAGGCAAGACCTGCGATTTTATGGCAAACATCTGGAAGGGCCGAGAGATAGGCACGCTGCTGGCCTGAAATGAAAACACGGTATTTTATTTCGAGAAAACAAAAAAACATCATTAAAGGCCCCTCGCCCCCGCGGACTCTTCGTTTTTAAAAGTGTGTGTGTGGGGGGAGTGGTCCACGACCCACGACGGCCCGGCTGGCTCTCGGGGGCCCGAACGGACGGCAGCGACGGGGGCGGAGTCTGCGAGGGTGGCCCCGCCGGCCGGGTAGGGCGGGCGTTTCCAGAAAGCGACGCCCAGACCAGCTCCGCCGCCCCGTTTCGTGCTCGCGGGGTGGCTCTGGGGCTCCAGTAGGAGGAAGGGAGGGCAAAGCGGACACGTTGGCCTCACGTTCCCGGAAGCTTCGGTCACAGCAAGAATCAAACTCCAGGTCTTGTCAGCCCCAGACCGGTGACCTCGCCCGTTTGGCTGAGTTGTTAGGTGTTTAGAGCCCCTCCGCCTGGAGGACAGGGCAACCCAGGCACAAGCCGTTGACGGACTTGCCTAAGGACACGTTTTGGGAGCTACAGCGGGCCTGGTCGCTAGGCTCCACCTCCCCTCGGAGTCCCGACGGTTTCTTCCCACCCCGTAGACGCCTCATAATGTTTTATACCTGCCTTGATGGGCGAATTCATATAACTCCCTCGCCCCCACAGGGTGCCGGGCCCACGCGTTTAGGGGCAGCCTAACATGTCCCGCTGGCCGACTATTCTTAACTTTGTTTTCAATTACTCTCTCAAGACTCCCAAATCAAAGCCGTCTGCTGGTTCACCTTGGGACTGAGGCGCGAGCAGCCATGGGGTTTAAGGGGGTGTTTGGGGGCAGTCATGGGAGGAAAAGACAGGTATGGGCAGGATGTGGGTGCTCCAATTCCGGGAATGCCTGTTTGTGTTGACGACTGTCCTGACGGGGCTGAGCTCTGTTTCCCTCGGAAACATCAAAGTATCTGGACAGGGTTGGTTCGTTTTCTTCGGTGGGCAGTCACGTGGCTGTCTCTCCCTTTCTAGTTTTTCTCTTGCCAAGTGTAGACCTGGACCTCCACCTACCCCTTCGTCCTTGCAGGTGGTCACTGCCCCCCCCCCCAGGCTATCCTTTGACTCACCAGGCCCCCAACAACCCTCTTGTCCTATTCAGGCCCTGCAGCGTGTAAGGTGGGGGCCTCTGGCCTGGCCTTTGTCAATCAGGTCCCACCTAAAATAGACCTGAAATGGACTCACCTACACCTTCCTAGTGTAGGATCCACCCGGGGCCACAAAGTTGGAGCCTGTAGCTGGGAAATCTGGGTAGGGCCTTGGGAATTAACCTCACAAACTAGGGGCCCCACTCTTATCCTTAAAGGTGAAAGGAGAGAGAAACTACAGTACGGAGAGGGGATTTTAAGATTTGATGGAATCAGTTGAAGGGAAATGCATGTCATACTTTCAGAGTCTTACATTGAATCTCCCCAATTCCCCTTTCTCCTCCTTCCTCGGCCACGTATGATTAGACACCTACGTCACATGTGTCAAACCACCCTTTCTCCAGACCTTGGTGGCCACCAGCACAGAGTCACACACCAAGGAGTGCATGTCCCTTGGGGGAGAGGGGACTTAGATGAACTCCTATCAAGTCACAGAAAATTTCACCGCCCCTCCCACGTACCTAAAGGAAACCTCTTATTTTCAAGACTGTCACAAACCAGCCACTTTCATCGGAGTCCTACTGGTTTTGGTGGTCTAACCCACAATTCCAGGATGTGTGTTTCCATGGAATGGGGGTCGCAGCAACCTGTGTGCAATCTGAAGGAGGGGTATGGGAACTCGGACAGCTCTCTGCTGAGCCTGTGCTTCGGGGTGGGGTGCAGATGCATGCCGTCGAGGGCACTGCCCGTGGCTCTACCCGCGTCTCTCAGACACCGTGTCTGTGGACACACAAGCACGTCGTTCAGGCCTCCAGCCCGGAGTTCAGCTTCGCGGGTAGCCGAAAAGCCCCCCTTTTGAGGAGGTTTTCGTGGTCCGAGAGGCGGCGTGTGGCCTACGGCATGTGCCCTTCTCAATCCGCCCCGACCTGCGAGAGAGAGCTCGCGGCCGAGGTTGCCAGAGAGGGGTGTGAGACCCCGGCGACCGGGAGGAAGCAACTGGGAGAGTGCGGAGGCCGGTCCCGCCGCTGCTGCCCCAGGCCTGGTCGGGGCAGGCTCCGGCCGCTGGCGGGGGACGCCGGGCGACACCGGAGTGGGGAGCCGCGGGCGAGGCGGGAGCCCCTGGCCAAGAAAACCGCGCGCTCCTGGCCCGCCTGGTCTCCAAGCCCTTTGCTGCAGCCGGGCAGCAGTGAGCGCGCGGGTGCTTTCGGCGAGGGCTCCGGGAAGCAACGCGAGTGGAGGGTCCGGCGCCTCTCCACCCGGGCTCCCAAAGTGCCCCCGAGCCGAGCGGCAGGGGACGCGGAGGGGCTCAGAGCCCTGCTGCCAGCGGCCCGGCGCTCTTGTGCGTGCTCTCTGGGGACCTCCAGGCTTGAGACGCGGGGCCGGGAAGGCCCGGGAGGCCAGGCCAGGCTGCACCACGCGCCTCCCGTGGCTTTTCCATTACTCGTGCAGCGTGTGCTGCGACGCTAGCCACCACTCGTGCAGGCCGGAGCCCGCTTGGAAGGGAGTCCAAGAATGGCCTTTCATGCTGTCCCCCAAGGAGGCCCGAGCGCATTCACGACACTCGGTCTCGGCCTCAAGCGCCAGAGCGCTTCCGACTGCAAGAACCGGGACCGGATTTCCCGGGGCCGAGGCAGAGTGCGGCGACAGGCCGTCCCTTCTCTCCGCCAGGCGGGAGGACCGGCGAGGCTGAACGGGGGCCTCCCACGCGCTGCGGGCCCCTCGCCTCGACTGTGGGGCGCAGAGGCCTGGCTGTCGGTGCGGCTCGTCTGCAGGGCCTCTCAGTCTGTCGCCCGCCCCGGGGCCGGGCTCTTTCCGGCTGCTTTGCTCTGGGATGGAACTGCCTCGACCGGGGCGTGGGGACCGCGTCTAGGCCGCTGCCCGCGACTCGAGAGACGTTCTCCCGGCTGGGCAGGGCCGACTGCTGCGCGCGTGGGCGCTTCCTCCGCGCAAGGCTGCGCTCGGGTCTCCAAGGGCCCTGACTTGGGAGGGGGCGTGGGAAGTAGGAAGGGCCGGGAGCGCTGGACCTTCCCTTCCTTGGGAAGCCGCGTTGAGCCCGCTGTTCCTGCGAGGTTAGGAACGGTGGCGGGGGATCCGCGCGGCGGGGAGAGCCGGGCTGTCTCGAGGCGATGGGATTTGAAGGGAGATTTTGAGAAGCTCCTGCTCCTCTGCCCGGTCCCTAGCTGCTCTCGCCCGACACCCCT
>NW_007252915.1:1081858-1082594 GCF_000164805.1 Carlito syrichta | reverse complement strand
GACTGTGTGCTGCGCGCGGGCGCCCAGCCGAGGCCTCCAGCGGGGCGCGCCCTGGTCCCGGCGCTCCAGGCCGCCCCTGGCTCTCGCGCCGGCGCCAGGTGGAGCAGGAAGGGGAAGGCGGACTTCAGTTTCCAGTTACAAGCCCCGGGATAGCAACAGGGATTTCTGGTTGTTTCGTTTTGCCGTGGCCAGAGTTGTTTAGCAAACATCCATGAGGAACTTGTTTGGAAAAGAAAAAACTGCGTGCTGAAATCCGGGAAGCAGCAGACTGAAAGCACCCGGAGACAGGCGCGAGATTAGCGGGATCGTTTTCTGGCGTTGTGGGACAGGTTAGCGTTTGCCAGAGCCCCAGAATTCCAGATCTGCAAGGAAACTGACTCTGAGCGCGCGGCGTCCGTGAGAGCCGGTGGGATTCGGAGGGCAGCGAGTGGGCTCGGGTCCGCCGGGCTTGCTCCGCGCAGAGCTGACCTCGGCGGCCCGCTCTCCTTCCCGCCCCCCGCGTCGAGCCGCGCGGGAAGCCAGGGGTTAAGCCGCCGGGGGCGTCGCGGCGACGGCGGCCGCCTCGGCCCGCGCCTCAGTCTCTCCCCGCCTCCCATTGGCTCGCCGGCCCGGGGTTTCTCCGGTTCCCTGCTCGCCATTGGCCGGGGGCGGGCTCGCTCCCCCCGCGCTCCCCTTCTTCCTCCCCGCCCTCCCCCTCGCCCCGCGGAAAGGAGCGCACGCCGGCCCCCTGCTCCTC
>NW_007252915.1:1078341-1081061 GCF_000164805.1 Carlito syrichta | reverse complement strand
GCCGCGGGCGCCGGGCACTCGCTTCCGAGAGCCGGGCCGGCCTGGCGCGGCGCTCCGGGGCCCCGACTCCCCAGCTCGGGAATGCCCGGTGCGTCTGGCGCAGCCTGGACCTCGGTCCTCGCCTCCTCCCACCAGCCTGCCGAGGGTGGAGCACACTTCTGTTTCTGCCCGGCTGGCGCTTGCAGACACGGGCGTGAACGCCGGACCCCTGACCCTGCTCGAGCCCGTCTTCGGGGCCCACCGTTCTGCGCCTTTTCGGGGGGGGAGGGAGCGGAGGGGACAGGAGGGCGATTCGTTTGTGTCTGGCTCTGTTCGTATCTTGTGTGTAGTAAGCGCACGGAACGCGGAAAGCAGGGCGGATGCTGACGTCTGTAATTTTTACAGAACCCTCGGAGAGGGGAATAGGACTTAACTTTTGGTATTAAGTGCCAAGATTTCAATTGTGCAAAACAGCCCCGGGGAACAGCTGTTGTCGTTGTCGGAAGAATCTTGCGCGCGCGCAGACACCACACACCCACACGCGCGCGCACACACGCACACTCACACACACACACACACACACACACACACACACACACCCGCTCGGAGCGATCAGCGGCTTCAGAAACTTTCCAGCCCGGACTTCTAAAACCAAACTGGAGGCGCTTCTGCTGACCGGCCGGGGCTGGGGAGGAGACCCCAGTCCGCGCGCTGGCAAGCCCGGGAGGCGGCCGCGGCTCGCTCCGGGTAGAGGCGGCCTCCGGCTCAGGAGCCTGGGGATCCCGGCCGGAGAGCGGGCCAACTCGAGGAGGGACAGCTGTCGCTTACATTTTCTCTTTAGGCAGTGACAGTTCAATTTCCATGCCCCTGAGGCTAATAATAACGCGATTAGCGGGTGACCTGCAGAGACAGGGTTTTATGAATTCTCCGTGTTCTTGTGGCCCGTTACGGTATTCGGGTTTAGTGCTGGGGAATTATTTTTATTAGTCGATGAAAAGAAAATTGAAAGGAGATTTATTTTGTCCGTCCACGCCTTTTCCTGTATTTGGATGCGGGTGCGGGTCCACGCGGACCCCGGCGTGGGCAACCCAGAGGGGAGCGCCGGGCTAATGTGTGTTTCCCTTTGCTGACCAGGCCCATTTCCTCACCTCATTTATATGTTGTCAAAATCTCGCGTGGGCCTCCATATAGTTAGGGGCTCTTACAGGCCTTGTGATGACTTAACGACTGGGGAGCTTATTTTATTTTATTTTTCCCGACGGTGGAAAGAGCAGGCTGTTTGCGCGTGGCCCCGACGTCCTGTCCGCGCGAACTTTTTTCTCGGGAGGCCCCAGTTGGCGCCGGAGCCGGTCTAGGGCCGTTATATTCAAAAAGGCCAGCGTGTGGGGGCCACAGGGACTCGGATCGTAAGGCAGTTTGCTCTTTGCCGTTCTCTTCTGCCTGAGGTCCACCCGGGAAGTGGACGGCACAAAAGCGAGGAGACGGGGCAGAAAGAGATCGTTCCGGGGCCTCCGACGTGGAGCAACTAGAGGCCAGAATTCGGTTCACTTGTTCCCGCCGGGTGGGGGTGGGGGCGGAGTGAGAGGCCTAACAGAGAGCTGACTTGACGAAGAGAGTTCAGTCGTTCAGTTCCCATAACTTTAATCTTAAAAAAAAAAGAGATGGATGTTTGGATTAGAGGAAACGAAATGTATGTGTGGAGCAAGGGTCCAAGAGGAGGAAGAAGCTGAAAGTCGAGAGCTCTCGCGGGCCTTCCGCGGAGCCAGGCTGCAGGCCGGACCTGGCCTTGTCGTGGGCCGCGGGTTCTCCCAGGGACAGGCCCGCCATGGCGAAGGCTGCCCTCTTTTCTCGGACGCAGGGCGGGAAAAGACAGGAAAAAGGGCGCGGTGGCTCGAGTGCAGTGGTTCTGGGAGCGGAGGAGGCGGAGGGGCTGGCTCTGGACCCCGGCGCAAGACCGGACTGGGGTTCTTTCAGGCCTTGCTTTTCTCGTCTAAAGCAAGCACCCGCACACACACACCCAGGCCCGCGTTTCAGATGTGAGTGGAGGCTCAGGCGACCCCATTGTGCCCAGGGCAGCGTTTCTGCACGGCTGGGCCGCACCATCCTGTGTCATCCGTTGTCTCCTTGTTAAGGCCCGAAGGCCGCTGTGCGGCTCTGCCCGCCCCAGGCCGACGACCAGCCAGGGGCCGGAAAACACAGCCCAGATCCGAACAGAACTGCCGCGGGGCTTGGGAAGAGGTAAACACACACAGACACCCGCCCAGAGCAGCTGATAGTCCTTCTCCTCCTCGCTCCCTCACGGACCTCACCGTTTTCAGTGCGAACTACCCAAGCCTCAAACTCCCGGGGTCTTCGGACTACCCTGGGGCAGGTATTGAACGTGTGCCTTTCATTCAGAGACGCGGCCTTCGGCTTTTTCACAGCCCGTCTTTCCTTCCGCGTCTGGGCAGAGCCGGCTTTCGCTGGCGCCTGAGCCCCCGCAGCCGGGGCGCCACCCTGCAGCAGCGGGGGACCCGCCCGGCCTGCGCGCTGCCGGCGTCCCTCCGAGGGCCCGGGGTGTGTTTTAGCAGCATTTCAAAAATGTCCACCGACCTGGCGGCCCCGAAAAGCGCCGAGGCCCGTCGGGCCCGGGAGGTGCCCTCCCGGCTTTGGGCGAAACGGCGCGGCCGCCGCGGCTGGAGGGGGGCGCGAGGCCGGCCTCGGAGGAGTCCGGCTCTCGAGGCTGCTCGCCCCGCCCGCTC
>NW_007252915.1:1077736-1078321 GCF_000164805.1 Carlito syrichta | reverse complement strand
CTCCCCAGCTCGGCCCGGGCCCTTCCCGCCAAAATCCCCAGCCGGTGCGGCCGGGGCCGCGTCTCCCGCGGAGCCAAGTAATTCAAACCTTCTGCGGAGGGATTTCCTCCTCCAGTTCCTTCGGGCCGGGGCCTGGCGGCCGCCGTGCTTCCGAGGCGCGGGAAGGTGGCAGCGCGCGCGGGCGGGCACACGGAGTCGGGCACACCCGAGGACACGCGCGGGCAGACCCACGCCCTGCGTGCGCGCGCACACGCGCGGGCGCTCGCCTCCCCGCCGCGCCGGCCCGCAGCAAGCCCTGGTGGCACGCGACAGGGAAAGCCCGCGCAGAAACCGCGGCGAGCCCAGGGGCGCCTGCTTGTTCGAAGTTGCCGAGGTCGACCGGTCCCGGAATGGATCTGCCAGTCTGTGGTCTGTTTGCTCAAAGCAAAACCCCGAGATCTGAATCCTGACATCACGTCTACCCACTCCCAACCCCCAATAGGGAGGGAGGGCGAACACGGAGGAAGTGACTCTTCACTGACGTCTAAGCAGCGGATAAAAAGTGACGAGTGTGAAGCCAGCAGGGAGAACGTGCTTGCGCGGGGC
>NW_007252915.1:1074703-1077697 GCF_000164805.1 Carlito syrichta | reverse complement strand
CGCACACGGGGGCTTGAGGCCGGGTGGGCGGCGCGCAGGGCGAGGCGCCCGGGGGCCTGCTGGGGCCGAGTGCAGGGCGAGGAGCCTGGTTCCCCCGCTGCGTGCGCCCCTCCACTGGTGCTGGCCTCCCAGGTGCCTGGCCCTGGCGCCCGCCGCCGCCGAGACACGTGTGGGCCCGGGTGGCGCACGCAGGGCTCCCGCCTGTCAGGTGTGAACGGTCCTTCCGAGGAGGCCGCCCCTCTGGTGAGTGACCTGACGTGAAGGGGAAGGTGAGGTCTGAGTTTGTTCTCAGCCAGTGAGGAGTATTTTTCGCTGGGGAATGACGGCCAAGGGCCTTTCCCGCGCGCCGGTGGCACGAAATCTGACGCCCTCCGGGTGCGCGGGGCTGGGGGAGCGCACCGCAGTGGCTCCCGGGCCGGGGAGGGTTATCAAGGCCTTCTGTGTAAAAGCCAGTAGGGAAAGGGAGGTAATCCCAGCCTGCTCCAGCCCAAGGAAGTGACAACAGCAGATTGCTCAAGGGAATGGAGAAAACCCAGATGCCGGCAGTCTGGGCTGTGATGGGGAGGGAGGCGAGGTGTGCTGTGGTTTTCACCTCCGAAGGTCCCCCCCACCGCGCCAGAAGCCAGTAATAATAGGCCCAGGGGTCACAGGCAGGCGTTTGAGGGTCTCGCCCTGGGCTGCCACGAGGTGCAGGGCAGCCCCTCACCCGCCTCCGCCTCCCACCTCTGCCCTCCAGACCCGCCCGGGACTCAGCAAACCCAGGACGCCGAGAAGGCTTTCCGAGACCGCCCGGCGCACGGCCTGCGCGCTGCAGTTCTGCATTCGGGTCTTCCACACCCAGCCCAGCGCCATTTCGTTTTGGACACTCTGTTTGAGTTCCGGGCTGGCCACTTTGGGTTTCTTGATTTTCTAGTTGAAACTCCCAGAGAGAAAAGTTCATGGGGGCAACGTTCATGCAGGGAGGACAGGAGAATTGAATTTCTTAAGGTCGAGTTTGGACTGAAAGGGGATTGACGCAAAACCTCCTCTGCTTTCCTGGCTCCTCTCCCCGGCCAATTACTTCAAATGGTATATAAAAAATGTTAATTGTGAAAGAAAATTTGCTTAACCCATCTTTAATACATGCAGCATACGAGGAGTGAGTGGAGAGCGGCAGGAAATGCCTAAACGAGGGACCGAAACGAAAAATATTGGCTCTTGGTGACTTATGCCCTCCACCTCTCTGGATAATTTTCTTTGCACGTGTAAACAGGAGTTTAACGGAAACAAATTCCTCGTCACCAATCCTTCATATTGGGCCACAGGGAGAAAGGGATACATACATTTTGGCTCAGGAGATCCAAACATTGTGTTCATCCAAGCCTCTCCTGGGGCATTTATTGCTATTATTAAAGAGTGGAACCTTTCACGCTCTTCACAATCGTTCTGTTGCCAAAAAAATTACTAATATGAGATTTTTTTTTTTGAGATCATGATTACGGGCACTGGTAGAACTTTATACTTTATTTCTCACACATGGGAGAAAAACAATTGGTTTTGAAATCTGTGAATCCGTTCTCAGGGTGGCTGTAGATTTGAGAGAGAGAGAGAGAGAGAGAGAGAGAGAGAGAGAGAGAGAGAGAGAGAGAGGGGCAGGCAAAGCTGAACTGTGATAAAGGGGCAGATTGGCATGATGTTACTTTTTACTTTCCTTTCTCCTTTCTGGGAATGCAAACATCCATTCGATGGTTATTCTAGAATTGTGACTGGTTACTGCTTTCTTACTTGCAAAAGACAAAGTAGTTCCATAGGAGAGAATATTTAAGCTATTTTCCCATTTGAGGTTTATGTTTTGAGTTTTGAGGATACTTTTCACAAAAAGAGAAAAGTAAGGAACTAGTGGAATGTGGGATCTCTTTTCCTTCTTTTTTTTTTCTTTCATATGTGTCATTTATTTTTGCTTTGCTTTTTCTGGTTTCTAGTAAGCCTGGAATTTTATATGTGCATGACTAGGATACTCAGGGGTCTGCACTGGGAACAGCAATTAGCAAATTTATAAATCAGGGTCTGTTTACACTTCTTTGGGGGAAGGATAATCATTAGTTAATTTAAGTGAGGCCCTTGCCCTAAGTGTCAGGGGTGGAAAATGAGACTTGGTAGGGAAAACCTGCTGTGAAATGGGAAAAGGGGAATTCAAGTAACTGGTGAGGACCAATCAACATTTATTCAACACCGTTAACGGCCTCACTTTGAGGCCGGGTATTTTGACAAACTGGCGATGAGCTTTTGATACCACAAGTGGAACTGGGCGTTGCAATGACTACTTTTCATTTTGTACTTTTTATATTAGCCAGTGTTTAGCTTTGCCCTTTATCGGTAACTGCATTAAAATAAATACACAAGTGTATGTATTTACACACAAATGTGTGTGTGTGTGTGAACACCATCACACTGCCAGAACGCTTATATCCACATGAAATACTCCTTCTGAATGGGGTGTAGAGAATATTCCAGAGACCAGAAACTGTCATATTGTGTGTGTGTGTGTGTGTGTGTGTGTGTGTGTGTGGAGCCAGTTTCACAAATCGGGAACATAAAAAACCGGGGAGACCAAAGAGTTTGTCACCCCGTAAATTAACTAAAATGGACGTTCATTTTGGTGAATAGTGCCGTCCTCATTTCGCACGGGCAGAACGCTGCTTTTTACTCTGAAGAGTGGCTTCGTGTTCTTTCCTGCCGAAAGTAAATGAAACGACAGAGAGAAATCGGAAGGACAACGATGGTCTATAAGAATCGAGCAGTGCTGCGATTTGGGAAAACTGATTTAAGAACCTAAGAAAAACACGCCCCAACGATTTCTCCCGTGTCTTCTGCAACACACGGCGAGGCTCGGGAGCGCGGCCTCCCAGGTGCGGCCCTTCTCTTCAGAGGCTTAAGAAGTAAAACCAGAAGCAACCCGCCGCCGACACCGGGGGAGTTCCCTTGGAAAGAGACCCTCCCAGGCCCTTCTCCTCT
>NW_007252915.1:1056146-1074205 GCF_000164805.1 Carlito syrichta | reverse complement strand
CGTCGGCCTGGGCTCCGGGGACTTCCCGGAGGAGGGGACGCCGAGCGCCGGGGCCCGGGTGGAGGCCGCCCCCGCCGAGGCCAGGCCCCCCGCCAGCCCCAAACCCGGCGGAATCCAAGCGCCTTACACCTCGCGCCCCGAGGGGAGCTGGGGCTTCGGCTTTCATCAGGCGGAGCAGATTTCCAGGAATCAAACCGACTTCAAACATCAGCAATTAGAAACCAAGAATCTCCTGGCCTGAAGATCTTTTAATCCCTAACCATTTCCAAATGGGTACTTCTAGGGTCAGTAAATATCGTAGCCAGTCCGCTAAAAAGGAAAGTCGTCCCGGGGGTCGGAGACTCGGCGCCCCCCGAGTGCCCAAGGGGCCGAGAGGTCCCCGCCCAGAGACCGGGCATGGCCCCCCCAGACAAAGGGACAGCGAACGACTGTCCTTGGCGCCGTGTGGTGGTGGTGGTGGTGGTGGTGGTGGTGGTGTGTGTGTGTGTGTTGGTGGCGGTCAGAAACAATGAACGAATTATTTTCTTAAAAGAAGAAAGAAAAAGAAGCCAGCCAACTGCACAAAGTAGACTAAGAAATGACTCCTAGCCTGTGAAAAATACCCGGGTTCTCGAAGAAGCCGGCGGGAATGGCTTCCCTTCTAAAGCTCCGAAGCTTTAATCTCACCAGGCTAAGGGACCCAGAACCGTAAACCCAGACGCTGGGTGACTTGGGTGGCTTAGGGCTTCCATCTTTGCTTCTGAGAAATAGCTGATTTTCACAGGGGGCGGGCAGACACTTGTGCCAGTAGGTGATTGGGAACAGAGCGATGATTTCCCTGGGTTCGGCAAAAATTTCCTCGATTCAGAAGCTTGGTTAATAATTTGATTTTTTTGGTTTGGTATCAAAGCCTCGGAGGGGCTATATACATGAACACAGGGTCTGTACCTGTGCACTGCTTAGAAAAAAAGATTTAGTTAGAAAATTAAAGGTATAAACAAGCTTGCAGAAGAACACTGAATTGGAAAGCAGTTCAGAACCCTTAACTGCGTAGGGGACTATCTGTGAGTCTCTGCTGTGCTGCCAGGCTTTCAACACAGACCCTCGTACTCTATATTGCATGTTAAAAGAGTGCTGAAGAGCTTAAACTAGAAGTCCTAGACTTTGGTGCCGCCTTTGCCGTTGGTGTTAGAACCAGGAATATTTGCTTTAAAGGCAGACATATTAATTTTTTTTAAAGGTTTTTAAGCTATTTCATAGCCACCGAGGAGGCCTCAGTTCCTAGGTTGTGAAATGAGGGAGACAAGCTCAAATGACACCTGAGGCCCCTTGAGCTGCAAGAGTTTGTGATCCTGCTGACTTTTGTTTTGCTTTTTAAAAATGTTTGTGTTTTCTTGCTGTGTGCCTTGGACATCACTTGAGCTATCCTTTACTTTGTTGAAATGAGGGAAGTTTCAAAGTTTCACTGTGGTTGTAGAGAGTAACAGTGAATAGAGTACTTCATGTACTCACTCATAAGTGGGCCCCGAACATACATCATTCTAATACTATAAAGCGGGGATGGCAGTAGTAGGATGCGGCCGGGGTGGGGGGGGAGGTACATAACAGTCATAAGGGTACTCACACTCTACCTGCACAGTGATTATTTCTGTACCTAACCCTGAATTGTACCCCACATCTTTAAAAGAGAAAAGTAACAGTAAATAGCAACACAAGGCCAAAATAATAATAAGTAAGTAAATAAAATAAAATTTTTTAGGACCGGAATTCAGAGCTTTCATTAAGTTCTTGGAAACATTTTTATATTAATATTGCATGTTCAAGTCCTGGATCGGTGATTTCCAGTCCTTTGTGTACGCTGTAGCCTATGGTGGCTTATGCGAACACTGCTGAAAGGGTTCAATGGCATTTGTGAATTTAAAGGAAATGTTATTTATGCTTTAAACATTTTCTGTGCCCTTTTCAGAAGTAACTGGAAAATCTGTGGGTTTGAAAAATGAGGATTGAAAAAAAAGCAACTTCATCACTGGCGAATTGAATTGTTGGGCCAAAAAAAAAAGATCAGTTGTCCCGTCCCCCCCAATACTATTTGAGCCTGATGGAAAGCACTAGTGACTATTTTCCATGTCTAGTCTGCTCAGCTGAGATCTTGATCTGGCAGGGATGTGAGAATGCTAAGAGGATGACTTAGTAACAGGCAAAACGCTTGTCAACAAGATAGATCAGAAGGCGGCTTAGCATTCAAGACCTCTATTCATAGCTGCTGAACTTGAGGGCAGGGTCAGAGGCAAAGCCGTGCCCAGCCTACACCGAGGAGGGTTTCTCATGTTTCTGCCTTGTAGAACTTTTATTTCCTTACAGACTTTTGCAACTGGGTGCAAACCCCCATGAGGACTCCCCACCCTCCTTTCAGGTCCCCATTTTGTGTAGCCCCTGAGCAGACTTTTGTAAGCATGGAACCTGCGGATTTGCCCGTCATTTTCTCTCCCTCCTATTGTATAAACGTCTGTAAGGCAGGGACCTTGGCTTCACTGCCTTTTATCTCTCCAGCACTTAGGACAAGTGGCTGGCATGAACGAAACATTTAAAAAATCATAAAAATATAATAATAAAGATTAGACAAGAACGATAACAAATTGCAACATTTATTGAACATATACTAAGTGCAAGCCACTCTGCAACATACGCATATATGTATGTATGTATGAATGTACACACACATATATTCATCCCAAATAATATACAGTAATAATAAAATATATCAAAACAGTGTTGTGGAATAGTTAATCTTATTATCCTTTCTATTTCGTGCAATGAGTGAATGAATTATACAGTGTAGTGGTTGAAAGCTCAGATTCTCGGGTTCTGACTGCATCTGAGTCCTGGTTCTCTTGGGGTCTGACTGTCTGAGTCCTGGTTCTAGCGTTTGCTGTTGTATGACCTTGGGCAAGCTAATTAATCTCCTTGACCCAAGTTTCTGCATCTGTGAAATTGGAGTAACAAATGTGCCTGTCAAAGGGTTGTCTGAGGATTCAATGAGCTAGTGCCCATACAGGAACAAAGGATTTAGCATAGTGCCGATTATTCCTATCAATTAAGTTCATAGAAGTTATTCACTTTAGTGTCCAGTTGGGGTAAAAATAGTTGTAAATTGTAACCTACAGTAGCTGCCATCCCTCCACCCATTCTTTTGCTTTAAAAGTGATGCTTGGGACATGAGGTGGGATCCTCACCTTGTTTACAGCCCATGGTTAGAAACAATGCAGACTCTGAGTACGGATGGCCAATAAAATCAGAAAGAACTTTGAGAGCTGTTGCTATTCAAGGTCCCACTGAGGCAAAGAGCCAGCACCTGAGTGGGCATCTGGGAAGGCGGGGATTAGCTGGCTGGCATACCATAGGAAGAGGTGGCAGGCTGGGAAGACTCAGCTTTACCAACTCCCCAGGAACTCTGCTCGGAGAAGACAGAGGAGCCTTTCTGGACGCAGGCAAGTGGAATAACACAAGCATGTTTCTCTTTGGTTCTTTTCTGATATTTCTAGCTGGAGCCCAGAAATCCCCCCAAAGACCAGGCTTTATCTGGTAGGAAATAGGAGGATTTGTAAAGTCGTCTTCTGATGGACCCCCAGGACTCTGGGCAAATGAGCCAGTTGCACTGATTAGCTGAAGCTGCGTTAATGGATTTCTGGGTGTTGCTTGGCTGAGTTAAGCAACAACAAAAAAGAAAAAAAGAGAAAAAGGATTACATTAAAGGAAAACCTGTAACTGAGCTGAATGTCGGGGTAGAGGAGACCGGCAAGACTTATTTTTAGAGAAACAGCAGAAGTCCCTGCCATTGGGTTAGAGCCTACGTCTGGCTGCCCCGGTTTGCCCAGTTTTCTTCCAGAAAACGGAAGCCTTGGTTTGATCATTTACTTTTTTTGAAAAACTCGTTTCACCCGAGGCTTTATTTTTATTGATTCCTGGCAGCAGCGGGAGAAGGCAGCTTTTCTAGGGAAGAACAGAGAAGAAACCCCTCCCTCAGCCTCCTTCAAGGAGCCCAGAGCCCTTATCAGGAGTGCTAGGCCCTTACCATCCAGGGGAGAAGGGAGCTGCCCTTTTCTGCTGGAATTCAAGTCTCACTCTCCAAGATAGACTCTGTCCCCCATTTTGTCTCCAAGGCAAATGTTCCTATACTTCTCCAGTCTTCCAAGTGTCATCTTTGCTCAGAATGTCCATAACTCTAACCAGCAGTGACTTTCATGGATTGAGGGCACACTCTGGATTAGGTGTGTGCAGACAGTTTTACTCAAATTCTTCCTTTGCATTCACCCAAGAGTCCTCAGAGAGAGGTCATTGCTTCCCCATTTTACAGATGAGGAAATTGAGGCTCGGTAGATTAAATAGCTTACCTCCAATCACACAGCTTTAAGTGACCTGGCCAGAATATAAACCCAGCCCTGTGTGGCTCCTTAGCCACTAGACTACATTGCCTCCCCGTGGATGACTCCTGAGTGCTCTAGGGAGAACGTTGAGCCTTTGTAGATGGAAATTCATGCTTGCTGCGTGTGTTGTTCCCAACATAGAAATTGCTAAATTATGAATGAGAAAGAACTCATTTTGTTCCTGGCTGTTTACCTTCCTTGCATGTTGTTATTAGTCCTTCTGTTTCTAGGTGACTTTTCTCATGAGTAGAGGACTCTGTGACAGCAGGATAGGGTTGAATTTCTAAGCCGTGGTTTTTGGATGGGGCAAGTGCAACCTTCGCAATGTGGCCTGCTTTTCTTTGACTTTAATGCATAGCATTCTCAGCGTCTGGAGCATAGTAACTACATAACTGAATCTGATCTAAAACCTCTCCATCTTAAATCCTCTCATGCAGGGAAATTTGGGGGAAATTTTAACTGCTCTGTTTTACCCATTCCCTTCTCCACTCACAACGGGATGGATGGAATCTTATTGGTAATTGATTCAAAATGGAACAGCTTAGAAACGTATCAGTTGCAGTGATGGGCAATTCGTGCATTTCTAAGTACTGTTGATTTTTTTCAAACTCAGTAATCACAGCTGAAATCCCTTTGCCATGGATTGAATTTACAAAGGAAGAGATTCTGATTTCCACAGTGGCTTCCTTTTAATGCCGGAGGATTAGGAAACTGCCTTGAGGGCCCACGGCAAGTACACCCACTCTGAGAGTTGAGGCTTTAACTTTAACCTCTGAGTGACTGCTCTGATTCATTTATTTTGCAACAGCTCCATTTAGAGTAGCCTTGTTTGGCATGGAATTAGTTATTTGCAGAAATCTCCCACTCTGATGAACACTTACACCCAGTACTCCGTTACTCTCCCTAACGCTGTAGGCAGAGGAGATGCCAGCAGTGAGTTTCAGAGAACTGAACCGCGAGTTTCCGATTTTTCTGGTCCACCTGTTCGCTGTCTTTCCATCACTTTTTCTCCCACTCCAAGTAACCTTCCTTTCTTAGGAAGTCTGATGTCTCCAACAGGGATTTGGAGAAAATCCAACCCCCTTTCCCCATTTCAGTGTGCGGACTTTAGCATTAATGTGTTTCTTGGCTATTTAATTGCACCGTCTGTCATATTCCTGTCTGTTGTGCGCAGTGATAGAACAGTGGCTTTTAGAAGCTAAAAAGAGAAAGACGTAAAGTTCTTGTCTGTTTTAAAGCTTTGCTTTCTCCTAATGCCATCCCCACTCTGTGCAGGCAACTGGTTGATGAGATTTGATATGCTCTCGCGACAACAGAAGCATATGCATCTCTGGGCCCATTTCCTTTCTCAAGGAACTCATATGGAGCCAAACTCTTGAAATATAGAGTGTGGCAGAGGATGAGATGAATGCTGCAATCTTGAGTGATTTTCTGGATCTTATCCATGAGATCCATCCAATTAGAAATGTAGATTCTGCAAGATATGCAACCAGCCAGGCGTTGGCCATTTCATTTTTCCTCCAGCATTCGGGGAACTCGTTGCATGACCAACGTTAATCCTGGGAATGTTAGATCCCATCTGGTACAACTGTGCATTACCCAGATTAGACTGTGACATCACAGAGATTTAAGGCATCTCTGTGATATTCTGACTGGGTGGTAGGTACTGCAGGAGATGCTCCCTGCAGACACAGGCTAATCTGACTGCTGTAGGAGTGAGCAAATAGTAAGCCAGGACTCAGCGAGAGAGAGAGAGAGAGAGAGAGAGAGAGAGAGAGAGAGAGAGAGAAGAGAGAGAGAAGAGAGAGAATGAATGTAGGGAAGTGATAGAGACTGCTGAGGGGTGTTATGGAGAGCTGGGTGTAACGGTTCCCCTGCCTGTGTGGGTGAATTGGTTCCGGATGTTAACATTTTTTCCTTGGGGCTTGACTACATTCTTCTTTTTCTTTGCCTGTCTGTTTTCCTGCCCAAATTGTTAGGCCTCCACAGCTGTGTGGCTCATTGCTGGTGAGTGTTGAAAATGAAAAAATCTGCTTTATTATAAGGACAATTTGGGGGCATGTGTCTAGGTATAGACTTTGGAAGTGTTTTCACCCAGCGTCTTTTGATTTCTGAGGGCTTTTTTGTCTATCATCCTGTCAACATAGTACTAACCATGAGGTGCACTGGATGGCCTCTGCTGGGACACGTGTATGGAATGCTACAGGAAGCAGATGGCCCTTCACATCCTAGGAACTGAAGAAGCCGGCTGGGTGGGAAACTGAGACGTTAGGTGGAGGCCAAGGAAGCAGCTCCGTCCAGCAGAGAGGAGTGTTGCTTTGGGGCTAAGGAAGCCTGACCCGAGGAGCTAGGGCTGGTTGTTTGCCCTTGGCCATGGGGCTCAGCCACACTGTGCTTCAGTTGTGCACATGTCAAGTGAGGGTGATAATAATCTGCGGCAGGGTTGTTGTGAGAATTCAGTGAGATATCAGATGAAAAGTGCTCGGCACAGTGCCTGGAACATAGGGAGTGCTCAGTGTTATACTCTGTCTGTTTTGCTTGTAATTATTCTCCTGGTAAAGTGAGAAAACACAGCAACTCCTCAGTGTTCTTATGAGAAACCGTTTGGAGAGTGTTGAACACAGGATTGTTTCAAACTGCCCTCCTTACCTGTTCTCCGTTGCTGTCCTGCCCCTGGCATATCCCTTCCCACATGCAGACCTTTTCTCCTCCTCCTTGCCATATTTCTGCTCCTGCTTCTGTCTGGAGCACTTTTCCTTTTCTTTTCTACCGTAAAATTCTTTCTGAAGAAAGCGTACCCTCCTTTTAAGACCCGTCTTTTTTTTGAGTCAGGGTCTCACTCTGTCACTCAGGCTGGAGTGCAGGGACATGATCGTGGCTCACCACAGCCTCAGCCTCTTGGGCTCAAAGCAATCCTTCCACCTCCGCCTCTCAAGCAGCTGGGATCACAGGTGTGTGCCACCACATCCAGCTAATTTTTAAAACATTTTTTGTAGAGATGAAATCTCACACTCCTGGACTCAAGCAATCCTCCTGCCTTGGCCTCTCAGAGTGTTGGGATCACAGGTGTGGGCCATGCCGGGCCTCACAAGACCCACCTTAATATGACAGAAATATTCTAAGATGGAGAAGAGTCATTTGATATAAATGTTAATTGACAAGATGTACAAATTCAAACATGTGTTGGCCTCAGAACGTTATAGACAGGGTGACCCCCCAAAATCTGGAATTCTTTTTTTGGAGGGCGGGCCCCTTATAGTGCAGGGCTCCCCTATTAGTTAAGTAATCTAAGAACCCATCAGCATCAGCATAGCAGCTGGCAGAGCTGTGATAGGCTGTGTTCAGCTTCAGAGAATTTTTTTTTGAGATTCTTTCAATGTGTTTGCCCATTTGATAATGGGTGATTTACGAGCTCACCTGCCTGCAACGTGCTGAGTATTCAGCAATTTTTGACCCCAGATGGCATGACCCCATGCCCCACCTTCCCTATTCACTGGATCTTGCCCCAAGTGACTTTTTTTTGTTTCCCTGGATGAAAGAAGTCCTCAAGGGAAACATTTTGCTGATGTGAAAGAGGTGAAACAGAAAAGAAACACAAAAATCATCAGAATCGATGAGTTCAAAAACTGTTTGAGCAGTGGAAAAGGTGTCTCGATAGGTACAGAGAAAGTACTCTGAAGGTGACTGAAATTTAAACATATAAGAATAAATATACAATTTTTTATAAATAAATTCTGGGTTTATTTTGGGTTCCCTCATTGTATGTCCACACATAGCTCATGTGTTTGGCTATTACTGTAATGGAAGAAAGTTCTTGGATGCACCAATTTTATCTTCACTTGGAGTCTTTCTGGAGAACTCTTAGAGACTTCTCTAAGGTTTCCTCTCAAAATGGTGCTAGGTGCTTCTGAGATATTTTTGGTCACAAAGGAGTCCTAGCTAGGCAATCTGCAACTCTCAAGGGTTTAGTCAAGATTGTACAAATGTAAGAGTCCTCCTTTGGCCACTGTCATTAGAAAGCTCTCAAGAAAAGGTCTTCACCAAGTGGTCTGACTTGACCAATTCTGATCCAGGCTCTGCCCTGTCTTTGTCTTCACAGAATACCTGCAGGCTTCACATTATCAACAGGCCAGTAATTCAGCTTTAATCTGTTCTTTCCCTGGCAAGATGAACTCCTATTCTACTCCTTTTGCCCTATTAGGTTGGTACTAGCTGTTAGACTCTTGAGCAATTGTTACCTTTACCCAAGAAGATGTTGGCTTTGACTGTCTCTCATGTTCTGTGGTCCTCTTTGTAAATACACACACACTTAAACAGTGCTTTCAATTGATCTTTTTCACATTTTACAATTGGTCCCAGAAGAATGAGTAAAGTAGAAACCCATTCAAATTAATATTTTGGGTCTTTCTTGTGACATCAGGGGAATTTTGCCTTGAATTATAACTTTTTGGAGGGAATATTTATTTTACAAGTCCCGACTAGACTGGAAAACTCTGGGGAGCCCTGTGTCTTACTCATCTTTGAGTCCCGGTTTAGCACTCAGTGAACATTTGTAAAACGGAATCGGTAGTTGTCAAACTTTAGAGATGGGTTTTGTAACCATGATAGCCACTTTACAGACGGCTTGGTTTCAAGATGGTCCTGGAGTCTCAGCATGAGGTGTCTGCCAGTCGCCTGCAGGTGGGTGTGACCTCGGATGTGTCAGTTGATCTCTCTACACTCTGAAATCTCTGTCTGTAATGGGGATGAGACCACTGGGTTTAAGGAAGACAGAAAGAAAGGTTGTCTAATTGTACTGCAAGCATGGCATTTTTGTAGAGAGAAATTGCTGAATGTTTTCTGCCTGGAGACTCTTTTGGAGTGTTTGCCTGATGAAGGATTAGCATTTCATAGCACAATTAGTTTGTGGGAAACTCCGTCCCTTTTTCCTGTTTGTTTCAGGCTTATGACCATAACAGACTGTTTTCTGCCCAGCAAGCGAGAAGAAGAAATAGAATAAAGGGCAATCTTAAGATGTCTAGTGTTAAACAGAAATGCAAAAATTATCTCTAAATGAAAGACAGATTGCACATGTTTGCCTGAGAGAGCAAAGTCGGGCTAAGCTGAAGCAGAACGGCAGAAATTCCTCTGACTTTTCCTTTCCAAGAGCAGCGGGGAATTATGTGCGTGAACTGACAGGAGATCTTAGCTCAGGGCTCCACCGTATGACAGGAGAGAAGACAGATAGGAGAAGAAAGGAGAAAACGTCTCTGAAACACAAGGTAATCACGGAGCAAGATGGCTGATTGAGGAACACGAGGCACCTCTGTGAGGATGCATTCGAAAACCGTACTGTCACAAGAGTCAGGATTGGAGATGCGTAGAGACCAGGTGCTTCTTGGTCCCTGTAAAGTTACATGTAAAGTCCTCAGTTCGGTTCTGGGCTTGACTCAGATGGTCAAGGAGAAAAACATCTTTACTTGGCTATTTGCTTTCTCCTTTTATGTCTTCTGACCTGCCTTACTGCTGCTGCTGGTAGCTGGGATTTTCTTTAGAAGAGAATGGTCGCCAGATTTGCTTTTGCTTGGACTCAGTTTCTGTGTCCACAGCGGCAGTGGATTTCTGGAGATGACCCAGTGTCATTGTGAATCCTGCAAGGCTGGTGGCTTCCAAGCCATTGTTACATGTATTTTAAATCCTGCAGGGTGAAGCCAGCCTTGAAGGGCCAAATTTACACAAGGGGGTTGACAGACCTGATTTGATAAATTAGGTAAATCTGGTGAATTGATGCCTTGAGCTCCAAGTGTGGGAAAGGACAGTATCTCTGCACTTTATGTGTAAAAAAACCAGAGTCTACCTTTCTTTCTCTTCCCCCACCCCCACCTTTCTCTAGTTAAGTGTCTTTGGTCCTGAATCATGAGGGTACTGCTTCAAGACGTGTTTGTGGACCTCTAATAACAACCAACGGACTCCAGGAATTAGTGAAAGTCCTGATTCTTTTGGAAGAAACACCACTCCAACATGGTCCTTATCCTGGATCCTCTTTAGAAAAGGAATATGACCCAGGAATTCTCTAGGAAGGGGGTATAGACAACTGACCAAGACCTGATTGTAGGTCATGAAGACCCAATTGGACACCTCTAAAAGTCACTGAGGTCCTTCAGATGCTGAAGTGCATGTCAAGGATATATCAACATCAAAGTTTGAGAGTTCATTATTCATTCATAGGCATCCTGATTCTTAGAGCTAATAGGCCGCTCTTATAGGCTGCCCTTGAGGTCTTTTATGGCCCAGAAGGTCAGGATCAGTACTTACAGAGAGGAACTCCAGAAGGTCATCGCTTTGAGGCCCCTATAATACTTACACACGCTGAGCTTTTTTCTGTTTCACAATTATGTGGATCTTATTGAGTGAAGGAGAAGAAGGGATGAGCCTGATCTACAGGATATTGGGAGAGGCCTATCCTTTTGTGCTGCATTAGGTACAGGGGGTAAGTATACTTTCCCAGAATGCTAAGCCCTTGGTGCAGATACTCTGGGGAAAGAGATGCTCTGACTGTTGTGACAATTGTCTTTCAGTACTCGTTAGAGGGCTTCTCTCTCATCCAGAGCATGTTAAAAATCCATGCCAGGTGATATATTGATGATGACATTTGGGCGGTTCTATCTGAGGAAAACCCCCAAGCCGACTTTTTAATCCCATCTACATTTATATTTTTCAAAAAAACCTTCAAGTGTGTGGTAGTCAGGGTTGAGTTTGAGGCCTGGTATCTTTTTCTGGACAAAGAAGGGAACTCCCTGTGCCTGACTCTGGGGCTCAATGTCCACATCACAAGCTTCTTTTTAGAGGGGATGTGTAACATCAACACCCTGTTTTGGAAACTCAAACCAGAACCACCAGACCTTCAGAAACTGGTTTCTGTGCTGAGAACTTCTGGGCAGTATCTGCAAAACAGCCTGCGTACTTGCAAATGCAACATATTATCAGCGCTCATTTTTCTGATATTCTGAGTTGTCTTTGTAAATCAATCTGTACTTTATTTTAACCAGTGAGATTCATAATAATGTGTTTCTACGTGTTACCTTTTGATAGAAATACAATGCCGTCATCACACACAATACGGTTAATAATAATTCCCTGATATTATCTTAGTCAGTCCGTACTCATATTTCCCTAATTGACTCAGAAACTCATTGCCACCATGATTTTATGATCTGACTATAGTTCTTTTAAGGATGCCAACATGCAAAATAAGTTTCTATATGAGGCTGACCACCCAGTGTAGACTCTTTATAAAAAATTTTTATTTTTATTTTAAAGATGTGATGGGCTAGGTATACAAATGGTCATTGTACAGGTAAAGTTTAAGTCTCACCTAACAGTGTAGATTCTCAGGCCTCATCCTGAGAGATACCTTTCGGCAGGTCTGATGGGGAGAAAGCATTGAAGTTTGTGCTTCAGAAAAGTCCTCAGTTGATTCTGATGCACTGCTAGGTTTGGAGACCACCGCTGTATACCACTATGTTTCTCTTAGAAATTCCAGGGAGTAAAGAGACTGGACAGTACATATTTGGTAGGTATGGTCAGAGTGCTCTGGCACTTGTATTTGCAAGGTTATTGCGACAGTCCTGCCAGATACAAATACATGTCACAACTGAGAACATTCATTACTATAGCTGGGCCAGAAAATTACTTTTTGTTTTAACAGGAATGACCTGTGGCTATTGACATAATGTGGGGGCAGTAAGTAATAACTGATTATAGATTCCCTAGGCAAATGAGGCTCAGGATGTTTTTATGGTTGTGGAAAATACAACTTGTTATTTTATAGAGGGTCACAGAAAATGAAACTCCTTCAGGGTTTTAACATTGATAACAAAATACCATTCTGGAAGTGAATTTAATTAGAATTAAATTTAATTTTATGCAGCATTTGCAACTCTTAGAATGATATTTGGACCTGAATAAAACACTAAATTGAATAAGACACAAGTTTAAAAGTGTAACATCTTTTGCCTACATGGCTTTAAATGACTGCTTTGTTTTGTCTTCTACTTGTCCGTCTCCTACACTTAATTAATGGTTTGATTCATTGAATTGGCAGAGAAGCTGCTGTTTTGATGGCATACAGTCGCGTTTGTCAGGCACATGGAGAACATAAAAACTTAGCTCGATTATTTTAAATCATTTGTTTGAAATACCGCCTCATCATGTCACTCCTTATGTGTCATTTTTATACATTTCCCAATACTGTGAGAGCTTGACCATTTTTATCCTTTAGTTTTGAAATTATTCAGTTAGGTACTTGAATAAGTCAAAACAGTACTAAGTAAACATGTTGAGTTGTAGCTTTTTATATGGTTTGGTTCTCATGATACAACTCCCCCCTCCACCAAGTAACCAAAAATTACTACTGATCACTTGTGGATTCCTCAACAAATAAATGTGCAGTTTGATGTGCAAGTGTTAGTCTGTATCCCTTGATGTTTGTTGAGTCTTTATGTGAAGGGTAGTACTGTCGGTGTCAGAGAGTCAACCCTTTTTCTTTTCCCCCGCGGCACTTTGCTTGTATCTCTAACAGTATGAGGGAAGTCCCAAAGAACCCGGAATAATTTTTTAGAGGATGGGCCTCTTGTAGTACAGGCTCTCTCCTCTAGGTAAGTGTTCTAGAAAGCCATTGGCATCAGTGTACCAGCTAGTGTTGTTGTGAGAGGCTGCATTCAGCTTCAGTGAATTTTTTTGGAGATTCTTTCCACACGTTTGCCCATTTTGTAATGGGTGATTTATGACCACACCTGCCCACACTGTGCTGAGTGTTCAGCAGTTTTTGGCCAACAGTAGCATGATCCCCGTGCCCCACCCTCCCTCTTCAACTGGTCTTGTCCCAGATGACTTTTTTTTGGTTTCCCCGGATGAAAAACGTTCTCAAAAGGAAAGATTTTGCTGATGGGAAGAGGTGAAACAAAAATGGCAGAAGAACTAAAAGCCATCAAAATTGAAGAGTTCAAAAACTGTTTTGAGTAGTGGAAAAAGCATCTTGATAAGTGTATGGCATCAAATGGAGAGTACTTTGAAGATGATTGAAGTTTAAACATGTAAGAATAAATATACAGTTTTTATAGAGAAATTCTGCTTTTTGGGGGTCCCTTCTTGTATACTGCAGTGGTGGCATTGGAGTACAGTTATTTGTTTATGACTATTCCCTTGACTCGACCTAGTATTTGCTATAGGTCAGGAGTCTGTCTTCTCTCTCTGTATCTCTAGTCCTTACGTCATCCCTGGTTTGTAATAAGTGCTCAGTAAATTTGTGTGGCAATTAAGGAATCAATCACAGTTTTGGGTTTTGTTTGTACTGGGCTATCAGATTAGCTATTTCAAATGAACCAACTGTCTGGAAAATTCAGTTAACCACTGGCTTTTCACCAAAAAAATCACTTGTGTAATACTGCTTATATTTTATATTTGTACAGCAATTTATTTTCTCCAAGTCCTATCTACCCCAGACTGGAAAGTTAAGTTTATAATTTGATTTGGTTTTCTTAAAACCATATAAAATAAAGTCACTAGTCTTATCCTAGAAGTGAGAAAACAAATGAAGACAACTTGACCAAGATGACAGCCAGGTACGTGCAGAGCTCCGGGATAGACTCGCGGCTTTTCCATGAAAACTCCCAGTCTCAGCCGGGCTCGGTGGCTCAGCCTGTAATCCCAGCACTTTGGGAGGCTGAGGCGAGTGGATTGCCTGAGCCCGCAGGTTCGAGACCAGCCCTGGTAAATTGGTGAGACCTCGTCTCTATACTAAATAAAAAAGTAGCTGGGTGTGGCAGTATGCGCTGGTAGTTCGGGCTACTTGGAAGGCTGAGGTGGAAGGATCGCCGGAGCCCAGCAGGCGGACGCGGGGGTGGCTGTGAGCATGACACTGCACTCCAACCTGGGCCAGGGAGTCTCCCAACTCAAACAACAACAACAGCAACAACAAAGACTTCCCAGTCTCAACACAGCCTTTCCTTGCCTTGGGCACTGGGGGTGGGAGCTTAGAGGATGTTCTGGAGGCAGGCAGAATACCATTTTGCATTCTGAGGGTCTCTGAATGTGCAGCGGGTTTTCTCCTAGCTCTGTGGGAGTCAGGTTGAGGGCTGGCCCGTAGACCCGTGGCAGTGATGTGGAAAGCGTCCTCCACTCTTCTTGAGGAGCATTGTTTCTGGTCCCAGAATGTCTACCTGTGTGATTCCTCAGCTGGTGTCTGGCAGGCCCAGGAGCACCTGCTCTGCCTGACTGAGTAAATCCCTGCTTGATTAAATACCTTTTTCTGGGGCTGGGCCTCTGGTGACTTCTATGCCTAATCTGCTGTCTGCTTGGCAAGCATACTGATACGTTTTGCCTGAAAAACTGAATCAAAGCCTCAGAATCACAAGATTGGTTCTATTCTTCTTTTCTCCTTAAAACACCCACCTCTGTGCTTGAGGAGACCATGTCGGCCTACCAGTTTCCATTTTCTAATAGGCTGGGAGAGTTGTTACTTATTTAGCTTTTTTACTTATAAATTTAAAAAAACTCAGATAATTTGTACACATGTTAAAAAATCCAAGCAGGACAAAAAATAACGATGAAAAACACAGAGTGAAGTGCAATATCCCATTTTTTGTTTCCTAGTTTATTATCCCAGGATAACCGTGGCTAACAGTTCTCTTTTGCCTCATTCCAGATATGTGCCTCATGTGTACAAGTCATCATATTTATGATGTATATGAGTCGCAATGTACACATACACATGTGCATGTACATGCACACCTTTAAAATGGAAACACAAGTTGTGGCATAATGCACACGTGCTTTAGACTTGTTTTGAGTTGTTGGGTTGGAGACTGTTAAATAGCCATACTTGCAGACTTCTTCCTTCCTGTTTTGAAAGTCACATAGAATTCCATTATGTGAATCTGTCATAACTTTTACTGACCCCGTTTGGATGGACCTCTAGCTTGCTTTCGGTCATCTGTTTCCTTAAACAAAGCTCCACCATTATTTTGGGGCATTCTTGTGAAGGCATTTAAAGTATCAACTTTTGAAGTCGTGGCATTTAAAATTCTGATGGCTATTCCAGGTTACCCTCCGGAAAGGTTGTCCAGTTTACATATCCACCCACGGTGTATGGCAGCCTATTCTCCTATCCACTTGCCAATGATGTATTAGAAAATAATGTTGTCTCTGCAAACTCATACCCTTGTCTTTGAAAACTGCTTGCAAATTGATTTCGTTATAAGTTCTCTCCAGTCTCCCCACCACCCAACTTTCCCATTTTCAAAATTTTATTTCGGGTGCAGAGCTCAAATTTATAGATTTGTAGGGCAATTCTTTCTTCCCTTTAAATAGGCGTAGGGTGTCGTTTAATTTCTCAGGCTTCCTCGTTCCTCCATTTATTACTAATCATCCCTTTACCTTATTCTTTTAGGATCCTGGGGTGCAAGTCTTCAGTGCCAGAGGCTTTCAAGGTGTTGAGTAAATAAGGAATGGCAGCAAACATTTCTTGTTAGTGAGAGAGAGAATAAAAGGCATGTCACTCAGGGTTTCTGGGTGCAACTTTGGTTCAATTATCTTCAGATGTTTAAAATCAAGACTGTTTCCAGACCATTTCAAAGAATGGCAGGGCAACCTGCTGAGACCTGTGTGAAATGAACACCCTGTTACAACTAATTAGTGTTACTGTTTTCCTTGCAGTTGGGGGTGAGAGGAAATATATGAAGGGTGTTTATCTCTTCCTGTAGTAGGAAAGAATTGGAATCACTGGAAAAGTTTGGAGGGGGATGCAGACTCCGACTCCGACAGGCTATTCCCACGTTTCTCCAAATAATGGCTTCAGGCAGCTATGAGCCATGTGGCTGATAAGACCCCTGTGCTAATGCCTTCTTTGACCCGTGCAAGCCTTCCGATTGCTTTTTAAAAAGGTTTAAGACAAATAGTTCATTCAATTAAATTCCACAACTATTTACCTGAACACTTACAGTGTGCAGATGAATAAAAAAATTGTCCTTGCCCTAAAGACTTTAAAATCTAGGCATAAATGATAATTGAGTAGGTATTTGGAGCCACTGCAAGTTTTTGAGGAGGACTGTGGTTATGAGCTTAGGCTGGGCTCGAATTGTGATTCTCTCCCTTATTAGCCAGGTCTGAAAACTTGGGTAGGTTGCTTAACTTCTCTTGACCGCTTCAACTTCCTTATCTATAAAGATTTTGTTATAAAAATACCTAAAATCAGCCACAATTAGCGGTGATTAATGCTGGTAAGTATTATGTAATCAAGGCTATGCCTTAGGAAGATTCATGTCACAGTAGCAAATAATATGCAACAGTTGAATTGGGAAAAGTCAAGAAACGGGGACATCCGTTTAGTCAGGACAGGCTAGGCCTTATGGCAGTAACAAATAACCCCTGAAATCTTAGTGGCTTAATATTATTTCTTGCCCATGGTTTCAGTGATCAGTTTCTGCATTTAGTGTCTTAAAATCCCTGGTGGTTTAAAACAACCATTTTATTTACTCTTAATTCTGTGGGTCAGGTATTCACGGCACAGCAGAGTGGTTCATCCATGGCCCATGATATCTGGGACCTCTGGTAGTTCAAATGGCTAGCTAAGATGGCGTAACAAGGAACATACGTCTGTAGTCTATATTTTGGTGGTTTGATGGTCTCTGTTCTTCATGTGGCTTCTCCGTGTTATTAGGCTGGACTTCCTCACTGCATGGCAACTGGGTTCTAAGAACGTGTGTTCCAAGAAAATAAGCTCCAGGGTACAAACGTGTGTCAACCCTTGTATCACACCTCCAAAAGTTCAGTTGACTAAGGCAAGTCATATGGCCAGTGCCATGTGTGGAAGGGGACAATATAGGGGTACAAATACTGGGAAGTAGAGTTCATTGATTAGGAGCCAACTGATATTTCAGTCAGACACTGAGAAAAGTCTGGATGTCTTCCAGCATGTCTCTCTCCCAAGTGGTGACTCAGGGACACAGTTTGCTTCCATTTTGTAGCTCCACCATCTCAACACATGGTTTCCCGAATTTCCATGGCAAGGGAAGAGGGTGGCATTGGGGTCTCAGCCTGTACATTAAGTATGTCACAGTCTTTTGGCCAAAGCTAATCATAACTCTCACTAAGCACAGAGGGCCTAGTAGTATAATCTGATGCTCAGAAGAAGAGAAAAACAATAATGAAACTAGAAATCTTTCCCATACTCGCTTGGAAGGATGCTTATGGTGGTCCAGGGAAGGGGTAATGCAGATCTGAAATAAAGTGTTTAGAGACCAGGCAAAGTGACTCAAGTCTGTGATTCCAGCACCTTGGGAGGCTGAGGTGGGAGGATTACTTGAGCCCTGGAGTTTGAGATCAGACTAGGCAATATGATGAGGCCTCATCTTTACAAAAAACTTTAAAAAAAAATTAGCCAGGTGTGGTGTTGCATGCCTGCAATCCCAGATACTCAGGTGGCTGAGGTGAAAGGATCATCTGAGCCCAGGAAGTTGAGACTGTGGTGAATTGTGATCATGCCACTGCACTCCAGCCTGGGCAACTCAAATAATTTTTTAGCCTGGCTTGGTGGCTCAACCTGTAATTCCGCACCTTTGGGAGGCTGAGGTGAGTGGATTGCCTGAGCCTGCGGGTTTGAGACCCGCCTGGGCAACT
>NW_007252915.1:969309-1056078 GCF_000164805.1 Carlito syrichta | reverse complement strand
GGAGCGGCCACTGCACTCCGGTCTGGGTGACAGAGTGAGACTCCAACTCAAAAAAAAAACCACTTTTTTTTCTAGAGAGATATTACAAAAGAGGATTCATTCAATGAAAAGAGTCCTTCAAATGCATTGTTAGTAATAATTTAGATAAAATAATGTCTTAAATCTTTCAACTCTGCTATATTTTTTAACCTCACCAAAACACGTTTTCCCCTTCATTTCTGTAAGTTAATATTATAGCTGCATTTTACTTCAAGGAGGTAAGATCCTTTTGTGTATTATTTTATCTGCTTAGACATGTATTCTTTATTCTTCTTGTCCAACAAGAATGTTACACTTCATAGCATAAAGGTTAGAAAGACTTACAGAGATTAGACAATTAAATGACAAATCTGAATGCTAAAACTTTTAAAAGACCCTCATTTCTTCTTTTTTTATGACTGAAATATAATTTAATCTGTTCATTTTACTCTAGTTAACCCCCACATATAAAAACATGCATTGAGAAAACAGGAACTTGGCATAATATGTATTGTAAAAACATATGGTGATTATCCAAAGAGTAGTGCCAACCTCAAGATCAAGCAAACAGAGTGCTCCCACCAGACAAGAATTAAACTTGGGAAGCCTGTTAAGCACACAGCCAGAAAAATATGACATATATTATAGGAAATGGGAAAGATAAACCAAACAGAGGAAGATAAAACACAAAGTTACCAAACTTCACAAAAAATGTTACTGATATATCTCTTTTATTTCAAAGATCTGTAATCATACCTATAATGAATAATACAAACAAGCCAATAGAAAGCAAAATATCAATAGAAGTGTAATAAACGTTAGGGTGGGATAAAGACCTTTAATGATTGTGCTTGTAGAAAACAGTGTTTCCTTTTTCTAGAGAAAGTCTTCTTCTAGCCTAGTTTGTTATTTTTATCTTGAAAAGGTGTTGAATTTTGTCAAATGCTTTCCTGATGCCTGTTGAGACAGTCATGTGTGCTGTTTCTTCCATTTGTGATATTAATGCTATTTAATTATTGAAGACAGTTGATTCTTATCTCCACTTTCCAAATAGATCATCTTCCTGAGAAATGAATCCCTTAAAAGTCTCATTCTTCTTTTTCCTGGAAAGTTTAGTTGTGATGGAACTGAGGTGTTGATACGAACTAGTTCTACTTTTGAGGTCTCTCCTCCCAACTTATAATTTAATCATTTTTAACAACAATTCCTAAATTTATACATTTAATTGATAGAGTGGTCAGTGTTTATTATTGATATTTCTCCGAAGGTCATCACTGGCATTAATTTTACAGATTCCCATTGAAGCAGAAATGAGTATTTCGCCTCTATCGTATAGCTACATAAACCAATAAGTTGAGGAGACTTTATAGAAGGGTGGAGAGAAGTATCTTAAATCTGAGAGGTTAAACTTTACACAGTCTTACAAATTTTAACTTGGCACTTAGTTTGCTACTTTTTGAGAGCCCCTTGGTGTGAGCCATGCGCATTTCATAATTGATCAAAGGTAGTAGTGAGGTGGCACACTGAAGTTGGAATCAAGGCCTCATTGTCGTTTAAATACAGAGGGAGGAGTTGGTGGTTACTTCTGGCCCCAGACAAGAGTAGTAGTCTGGTTTACTTTTGGGAGAGGCGATGATAGTTACCTTTATTATGATCTGAATTGTCATTGTGCATTAAGGGTATGTAGGCAGAACGATCGAAACTTGAGACTGGTTTCAGGCTTTGCCTAAGAAAGCTAAAGTAAACTCTTATTCATCTGAAATTGGAATAAATTGTGAGCTCACACAGCCAAAATTTTCAGCAGTGCTGGTCAGCAATAATTGACCCTTGTACAATCTGCCTTAGAGTTCTGCAAAAAATGAATGTGCTTTCTGTATAACTCTGTCCTCAAAGAAGAAAGACATTTTGTTTGATAGGAATTGAGTGTAATGTATTAGAATTTTTGGAAAGTTGGCGTATCTCCATGATATAAATGTTAGCCCTAGTTTACTCTTTAGAGTCCTTCTGCAAAAATGGAAGTTGACTCTAACTGAAAGAATTCTTACCTAAACATCCATATATTGCATTGTAGGAGGGCCAGAGTTGTTGTCGTCTGTTTCAGCAAGAAGACCATAGCCTGCCTTGAATGTAGGCGAGTCTTATCTCAGCATCTGGACCGTATTGAGGACAGGGGTATGTCTTAGCCATCTCTGCATCCCCCTGTGAGCTCAGCAGAGGCTCTTCCATGTGATAAGGACTAAGGAGATGTTCACAGAAGTGACTCACCTTATAGTGAGAAAGAACTGGACTGGGCAGATGCTATTCCCGTCTCTATCCCAGTACTAGATAGGAGATTTTGAGCACATTGCTTTTCTTCCCTAGGCCTCAGGATTCTCAGGTGTAAGACAAGGGGACCCGGTGACATGGAACTTCTGGTACTTTTTAGGCCTCTGTCGTTAAGTTTCTGCTTCAGACAGTCAGAGGGTGGGCCCAGGAATCTGAATGTTTCCCCTCATGCACTTTGAGTCATGCTTCTTTGTCCCAGAGAAGATGGCTGCCTTATACCAGCCAGGGTGGTGCAGACATAGAGACTGATTTGAAGCACAGCAGCACACCCTCAGTTTCCGTGGAGAGAATGAAGCCCCCACGTCGTCGTGGCAACCTTTCTTTCACTCATTCAACAGGTATGGTGCTAGGTGCTGGGAGGCACAAAGATAAACACCCACGGTCCCTGGACTTGAAACCAGACATGTAATCGGATGAATGTAACACAGGGTGAGGGGTGCTCTGAGAGGGGATGGACAGTCTACGGGGCCCAGAGCCGGGGGTAGGAAGGGGGAACCAGGAATCCTTTCTAGTTTCCTGATTCTCGCCAGATTTCCTGCTGCAGAGCCTGGATTAAGGAAGACTCTGTGAGAACTGCTCTCTGGTGGTCACCTCTCTCCTGCAGCCCCTACGGCCCAGCACAACTGGCCCTTCTCTTGCTGCCCAGGCTTTCCTGCTGCTACTGCTGCTGCCTGCAGGTCTCTGGCGATGGCCGCCAGTGTCGTTGACAGCAGCGGTAACAAATTGCTCCTCCCTCACCCCGAGAGGAAGGGTTGGGCCAAGTCCATGGTGATTAAATTGCACTTTGAGCCGCTGCTGTGTTGACCAGACCTTGGCTCTGTCCTCTCTCCTCCTTTCAAAACAACAAGTAGCAAACATTGGGGACGACTGAGTCAGAGTGGCCACTTGTCCCTGTCTCCTCACCCCCGCTGGACTTCAGAACACGAAGCCCTGATCCCGAGGCAGACTCTGCCGGCTCACTCAATCGCCTGCCTGAGAGGCTGTGCCATCTCTTCTAAATCAAGCCTCGCGTTTCCTGCGCTGGCCGACCTTTCCCACACACAGCCCTTCCCCGCCGTCTCCAGTTTGGCCTCCTTGTCACTCTGCGGGGTGCTGCGAGCTTTGGCCCCTTTGGGGCTGGCTCCCTCTTCTGGGGTCCTGCGAAGCTGGCAGCTGTGGTGGTCGAGGCCGGGGGAAGCTTGGTCGCGAGCCTGACCACCCAAGTCGGTCAAGTGCCTCGAAGGTTAGATGAAGGCGCAAGTGCAGGGAAGAACTGCAGGTGTTTTCCAGGTCTGCTTTGCTTCCAGTTGTTTCCATTCAGCTGCAAAAATGCCCGGGACTCTTGAAACCAGAGCTTCCTGGTGTGAATCAGATGAAACCCGAACTGGGCGGAAGGTGGCAAGTTTTCCAGTGCAAGCCTAGCGGGTGTACTTGGGTGGAAAGTCACGTCAGGCCCATAAACACAGCAAGATGGAGAGGCCGCCAGAAGCCGAGGCAGAAACAGCCAGGGGGTCCCCCATCCCGCCTCGCTCAAACCACAGGCTGCTGCCAGACATTCTTCTCCCTTGCGGTACCTCCTCGCCTTCTCTTCTGTGCTTCTCTCACTCTCTCTCCAAGTTTTGTTTTGTTCCCGGGACTCTTCAGCTAGCCTGGCAGCTGTCTTGCCAGTCTCCAAGTTGCTGGGCCTTGTCCTGGAGTGCAGGAGAGATTCGGAGGAGCCGGTCTCAGTCAAGGGCTTCTCCTCTCTGGAAAGCCATAGGAAACGGGCTTCTCTGCTCCACTCCAAGGCAATCGATTCCAGGTGTCTGTACAAGGAGGAGAAGTTGGCTCCTAACTCCAGTTTTAATCAGAGTGTTTTCAGATATTCTGAACTTATTGCAGAGATTCATGCTTCTTCTTGGTTTGGAGTCAGATTTTCTCTTTCTTCTTCTGTATGTAACTTGCATTGCTCACCAGATGGGGCATATTCGTTATTTAATAATGATGAATTATGGGGCTGGAATGGACTGACACTGTTCTGGAAAACAAAGCTCGATACTCTGCTAGCGCTCAGAGTGCTCAGGTGATTTTTAGGGAAAACACAATGTTAACGAAACAGGTGCTGCCGCAGCAGTAACTCCAGGGAGGGCTCAGCTCAGCTTGGCAGGGATGGGGTGTTTTTCTCAGCTACAGAGACTGGAGCTCCTGTCGTGCTGACAGAGGTCAGGTACTGGAAATATCAAGGACCATCATCTCCCAGGCTCGAGACACCTCGTACATTTCATGTTCAGATGCAGAAGCCTTGAACACCTGGCAGAACACAGCTTTCTGCTTTCCAAAGGAGAGCTGATGGTCTCTCTTGCAGAGGTCTATAAATACCTACTCTGACTCGCCTGAAGGCTTTCTGGCGTGGGTCAGAGTATCCTCCACAGCCCAGGATTCAGTGAGGTAATGTGGGAAGCATCCAGCAGATCCTGAAGCAAAGGAGCCACTTAATTTTTGACCTTTCTCACTCCGTTCCACACTCCATTTTTTTTCTCTTACCCAATTCCTGCCTTCTCCCTTAGGAAAAGTTGCATGAGTTTAATTTCACACTATATATCTGTATGCACAAATGTGTGTATATATATATATATATATATATATACACACACATATACATATACAGAAGAATGCATATATATGGGATAGACATAGGTGTATATATGAAGATGCTGCATCTTTTGATGACTGGCAAGGCATCTTCTGTCCAAGTTAGAGAGACTCCCTGTCAATGAGTATTTGCAGTTACAGTACTGGGACACTAGTCATTGTCTTCTAATCATCCTTTATCAATCTTCCCTCTCCCTGACTACTCCAACCTCCATCTTTGCTTCTCCTAAGGTAAGATAGCTGTTTGATGTTTTCCTTCTTTGGTGTCAGGCCATCAGAAAACAGAAGAGGGAGGACTGGCCATGTGGAGTTGGTGGGGAGTTGGTAAGCATCTCAGTGTGGCCAAACAAGGCAAGATGTTGGTGAAATTCAGACTCAGAAACCATGAGGATTTAGCTACTTCTCTGTGGGAGGTGGGACTGGAGGGGGGGGAATGGGGGAGTATTATGGTGGAAACAGTGTTAAGCCCCAGACTGTGATTGTAGGACAGGGCCAGGATTAGGGTGAGACAAAACTCACATCTCTAGTCAAGATAAAAAATATTTGGTGCAGTGTTTGAAAAGCTCAAAATTAATGTGAAAATCTACAATGAACGAAATCTCAAAATATTGGAATGACATTGAAACCTGAGGGAAAAGAAAAACTCAGACAGCTTCTGTCTGTATTAGTCTTTTCAGGCTGCCATAACGAAATACCATAGACTGGGTGGCTTAAACAACGGAAATTTATTTTCTCAATGTTCTGGATGCTAAAAGTTATAGGTCAAGGTCAAGGGTTGGGTTCTGGTGAGGGCTCTCTTCCTTACTTGTGGACAGCCACCTTCTTGCTGTGTCATCACTTGGCAGGGAGAGAGAGAGAGAGAAAATCAACTCTCTGGTATCTTTTCTTCTAGGGTCACTAATTCCGTTGGACCAGGGCCCCACTCTCATGACATCATCTAATCCTAATTAGCTCCCCAAAGCCCCATCTTCAAAAACTGTCACACCGGGGGTTAGGACTTTAATATATGAATTTGGAGGCACACCAACATGCAGTCCAGAGCACTTCCTTATAGAGAAAGAGAGAGTACAGTGGCACAATCACAGCTCACCACAGCCGCCTGGGCTCAGGTGATCCTTCTGCCTCAGCTTCTCAAGTAGCTGGTACTACAGGCACCACACCTAGATTATTTTCTGATTTTTGTTGTTGTTGTTGTTGGGATGAGGTTTTGCTATGTTGCCTAGGCTGGTTTCAAACTCCTGGGCTCAAGCAATCCTCCTGTCTCAGCCTTCCAAAGTGTTGGGATTAATAAGCCACTGTGTCTAGCCTATTTTGTTGACTATTTTGATAATTTTGTCACACGTTTTTGTATTAATGTTGATTTTTAAAATATTACTTATCTTGAATGCTGAATTTTTTGGTGCCTCCTTCCATTTTGCACCCAGGTCAGTGCCTTACTCACTTCACCCTAGTCCTCACCCTGCCTTAGGGAGATACACCTCCTGGGCTTGAGGTAAGGGCTGTGGGCCAAGGCGTCATTTTGAACTAGAGGGGTAAGTTCTGACCACGCATCGGGTCAGTCCAATGCTGACCAAATGTTCCATTTTCTTTTTCTGCCTTGACTGTTGTCAGGTACATGGTTACTGTTTCAATGTTTAATTATTTTCATTGTTCCACAATAGTTTGCATTTTATTCCACGTTAATAATTAGTTAAATATAATATTCAGTAACCAAGTCTAATTTCCTAAATTTCTCCTATGAATGGAGTTAGGCAGGAATAAGAGAATCCAATCTGAACCTTCAGCTTTGTGAGTCAGACTTTTATTGTGACTTCTGTAATGTTGAAGTCATCACAGGTTTAATCTAATTTTAAAGACTATGAATGTCTTTCAGTCCTGTGATTTTGTGGTTTTTTTTTTTTAATCTTTTGGGTGTTTTCCCAAAGGGATTAAACATTTTTTAGCTTTCAATTTTGGTATCAGCCGGGCTCGGTGGTTCAGCCTGTAATCCCACGCCTTTGGGAGGCTGGGGTGAGTGGATGGCCTGAGCCCGCGGGTTCGAGACCCACCTGGGCAGCGAGACCTCATCTCTACAATAAATAAAAAAAATCAGCTGGGCGTGGTAGTGCATGCCTGTAATTCCGGCTACTTGGAAGGCTGAGGCGGAAGGATCGCCGGAGCCCAGCAGGTCGAGGCTGCGGTGGCTGGAAGAGGCTACTGCACTCCAGTCTGGGTGACAGAGTGAGACTCCAACTCAAAAAAAAAAAAAAATTTTGGTATCATTTTTAATTTACTGAAAATGTTCAAGGAACTCCGGCTTGTATACCCTTTACAGTTTCACCAGTTGTTTATATTTTGCTCCAATTGTTTTTTCTGTATTTGTGTGTGTGTGTATATACACACCTTATTTGTACACATCTAATTTTTTCTGAAACATTTGCTAGTAAGTTGGAGACATCATACATTGATACAATCTGTTATCTAATTCACAGTCTGTATTTAAACTTTGCCATTTGTCCTAATATTCATTACTGATATTCATTTTTCCTAACCTAAGGTTATTGTCTTAGTATGTTCAGACTGATATAATAAAAATACCACGAGTAGCTTATAAACAGAAAATTATTTCTAACAGTTCTGGAGGCTGAGATGTCCAAGATCAAGCTACTGGCAGATTTGGTGTCTGGTGAGGGCCTGCTTCCTGGTTCATAGACAGTGACTTCTAACTGTGTCCTCACATGGTGAGAGGGGCAAGGAAGCTTTGTCTCTTATAAGGACACTAATTTCATTTATCAGAGATCTGCTCTTATAGCCTAACATCCCCAAAGTCTCATCTCCTAAGACCATTACGTTAGTGATTAGGTTTCAACATATGGATTTTGGGGAAGCACAACATTCAGACCATAGCAATCATGAATGCATTAGGTTAATTTAATTTAATTAGTTCAATCCTTAAGTTTGGATCAGTTCGTCAGTCTTTCCCTGTCTTTATTGACCTTGTTATTTTTTGAAGTGCATAAGCCAATTATTTTCTAGACTTTCTCTCAATTTGAGTTTGTCTGATGTTTCCTCTATTTCGATTCAGGTCATACGTTTTCAGCAAAAATGCCACAGAAGTGAATGTGTCCTCAGGGCACCATGTCAAGAGTACATGATGTTATCCCAATTTTAGTGATATTAACTTTGAGCTGACTGACTGACACCTGGTTAAAAGGGTGTCAGTCAGTTCTCTCTTCTTGTTAGTTTGTGACATTTTGAAATTAACAAATAATTTATGGAGCAATATTTGAGACTATGTAAGTATCTTATTCCTAATCACTCACTTCGTTTAGTGTCCACTGAACCTTTTTTTATATCCTTCATTCACCTGTAACTATTAATTGACTTTCCACTGTAAAAAAGAGCTTTTTCAGTCAGGTTCGGTGGCTCAGCCTGTGATCCCACGCTTTGGGAGGCTGAGGTGAGTGGATTGCCTGAGCCTGCGGGTTCGAGACCTGCTTGGGCAACTTGGCAAGACCTTATCTCTACAATAAATCAAAAAATCAGCCGGGCGTGGTAGCGCGCGCCTGTAATTCCGGCTCCTTGGAAGGCTGAGGAGGAAGGATTGCCGGAGCCCAGCAGGCCGAGGCTGCGGTGGCCGGGAGCGGCCACTGCACTCCAGTCTGGGCGACAGAGTGAGACTCCAACTCAAAAAAAAAAAAAAAAAGAGTTTTTTCTTATCTATCTATCTTTCGTGGATTTATAGGTTCCTATTTTATTTAATGGATTATAATCTGTTATTATTATTATTTATTCTAATACTCAAATGGTCCCTGAACTTGGCCAATAGGAATCCTTTTAAATGAGCTCCTGAGTGCTCATGTGTGACATGACACCATCATTCTTTGAGAACTTCCTTACTTTCTGGTACAACAAGATGTGCCAGGCTCATCTTTACTTTTTCCTGCTTGATTAAATTTCAGCAGAGTACCCATTTTCTTTATATGGGAGGCTTTTCTAGCTGAGGATGGGGTTTGTGTTCCCTGTTGAAAGTTGATGTCTAGATGTGGTTTGTCGTATTCACTGTGCTGTGCAGCATGTTGTCTATGTAATGTCATCAGCATTTACCCTGAATAAATATTGTCACAGAAGGGGAGCCTTCTTTGAATCCATTACTCTGCTTTGGTTTGGCATTGCAAGCCTTCGTATAATTCACACAGCTACACCAATGTATCACTTTGATTTAGGCAGTTGGTTTATTTAGTTATGTTTGTTAAGAATCGTAATATATCAACCCAGTTAACTCATTATGCTTCTGTTGTTTCTGTGCTCAGCCCTTGTTGATTCTAGAGTCCGTAAAACATGGTTCCTGCTCCTAAGATGTTTATATTCTGGTGAGGAAGACAAAAGAGCATACACGAAGCCATGACGAATACCATGTGAGAACATATAACTCCACCACAGTATATGGGCACCCACAGCAAGTCTGCAGCAATTCTAAGGAATAGACTATGGATGGAGAAGGCAGGAAGACCCACAGCTCATAACAGTTAGGACAAGAGGCCTCTGGGGACCTGGGATGAACTCTGTGCTTGTTTACCCTGCCTGGAAGGATGAATTGTTTTCGAGGTGATCGTTTGCATCTGGACTATAGACCTCTGTAGGACACACATAGGGAAGAGGGGGTGAGAGTAACAAAGCCTTGGATCTTACTAAATGTCCATGCACAAGCATTCCATGGAGCTTAGAACAGGGTCAGGAAGTTGAAGCAGAAGAGCATGGCCTTTTGTGATTCTCTGCCTGTTTTCATCCCTGATGGCTCTGCAGCAGGGAGCTCTTACTCTTTGTAAAACTGCTTTGAGAGCTGTTTTTCTAGGCCCTAGTAGAAAGAGTATTGCTCAGCAGAAAAGTTAGGACTTTTTTTCTGGCCCAACAGTTTTATATTTCTATACTGTCTACACAATGGATTGTAAAGCCTTGGGGGTGGGGCCCTGCATTATTCTTATTGGCATCCCTTGTTGTACATGCTTAGTAATTACTCATTGATTGACTGGTTTTCTGGAACAAACTCAACTGATCTGGGATTTGTGAGATGGGAGATATAGTGAGAGTTGTTGACTTGTGCAAATGTAAAGTTTCTCTATGTTAGCTTAACCTCATAACCCTGGGTGGGTCTGGAGTTTCCCTTGTAGAAACAAAAATCACTATAGTAGTTCCAGACCTGACTTTTCCTAAACATTTTTTAAAAATTGCACTGTCTTTGTTTAAAAGGCAGATAGTCTTTTAAAAGAAAGGGGTTTCCATATATTAAAACATCCCTTTTAGATCAAAATAAAATGGCCTAGATGATCTCCAAGTGTGAGCTGTAGGCAAAATCAGGGCAAAGGAGGCCTTTCTGGCAACCCTAAAATGACACCAGGTAGGTGGCTCCTGTCCTACCTATGTGAAGATGGATTCTGGAAAGACAGCTTACATTCCCTTCATGGGCCTGATGAAGCCTGAAGCTTGATATTTTATAATTCTTTCAGCCAAGAAGGTGCTTGGGAGTTTGCCCTCTTTATGGTAAAGGTAGGCTCTGGTGGAACTTGAAAGCTACACTGAACAAGGACTTATCAAATCATGTAGTGCTCCCAGCTAAGATGCCTGAATGCATCAATTGTGGCAACCAACGGTTGGATTAGGGAAATCTCCCAACTTGAAATGAATATCAGCTTGAGTTATTCATCCCAGAAATATTTCCTGTCTTTGAGATTTGCTGGTAGGCCATGCTTGATTTAAGTTAAAGCGTTAGATTTTCCTGTAAGCACTGGATCTCTTTTGCTATTTTGGGTGGTCATCTCTCACACACATATGCTCAATCAGGAGCTGGAGCACTGTGAATTTCATTGACTTTGTCCTGTGCCTGAATTAGTATCTCTTCTTTGGCCACGTGAATACTCTTGGTAAGTTGTTCCCCAGCTGTGATCATGTTGAAGGGCTATTTATTAGATGTTGTTGTGTATAACCCACTCTCAAGTTGCAGGCATTCTTCCAAGTAAGGACAAATCTAGCCCATGGTGAATGATGGCTCTGTCCCTGGGATTTCTTGGGGACCGGTTGGTGCTTTCAAAACTGCCTTGTGCCTTGATCTTGATTTATCTGTTTTATTCAGTATCACTGGAAGCCAGGAAAAGGTCAAATACCTGACCTCTGTTCCAGGGCTGTGATCTTGCACCCACCTCAACCTTCCTTTAATCCTTGCTTTGGCAAGCCATTCAAGGAAACTCCTTAGCTTTCCTTGCTTCCCAAAGGCTTATCTTACTATTGCTTTGTGACATTTAGTATTACTATTACAGTTTGAGTTGATTACATGTTGGGGACAGTGAAGGCTTTGATAGCACACTGGAAGGTAGTGATTAGAATGATGCTATTCCAAGTGTCCCTGTGAAGATGAGTGTTTCTCCCAATCACCATTTGGCTGTCATGTGACAATTCTTGAGAAATACAACCCTGGCCTTACTTGGTCTTCCTCATTGTAAACACTTAGAAAGGTGAGCAGAGGACACAATAGACAGCTTACAATATTCATGTTAAGTCCAATTCTTCTCTAAATAAAGATAATTCCTTGGTCCTGTTATTTCATACTACTTATTTAGAACTAATCCAGATCTGCTGAAATGATGTCTACCTTTGTAGGAGACAAGAAAATATTTATCAGAAGGCTTTATGTATTGAAGAGAACTTTTGACTTTCTTGAGAATGAAGACTAATACATTTTAAAAAGGAAGAAACTTGAAACAACCCTGTGTATAAAATGTTAGGAAGATGTTGGTTTCAGATCATTTCCATATATGTAGCATGGTATAGGCACATGACCTTTCTCATCTATCTTCCATTCCCATCTGAAACCTTATCGTGGGAGTTGTGAAATAATGACACTTTATTTTAAAATATATTTTATAACTGAAATTTTGTCGGAGTCACCCTTACCTTTTTTTCTAATTAGAGTGAGACTCTAAGGATCTCAATGGTCAGAGTGGGAAGTTGGGAACGGGTGAGACAGTGGAGTCCTCATGTTTCTGCTGGGTATAAGGAGCAGTTGGAATTCAGCTAGATATTATTTTGTTTCTTCTTATCTTTGTACTATGTTTCACGTTTATATTATATCTTGTATTTTATATTGGCTGGCTGACTCAGTTGGGTATTATAAGGGTTAAAATAGAGGGGAGTTTTCAGGATTAATTAAATTTCAGTGACCAATTTATGAGGTTGTTTCAGAGGGCAATCAAAAGATTATTAGTCTGAAAAAATATCAGTGCCTTAATGAATTTACTAACAAAAATCAAATCTTAAAGAGAATACAGTTAACTGGCCACAGGTTTTTCTCCCCAGAAATCAGTTGTTGGCAACGTGGAAAAATATCAGTATTGTGTTCATATATTAAAAACAAAAACAAGAAGTGCCTCCCTTTCCTCAAGTCCTTTTTTGTGGCTGCTTTCTCTATTTCTGTACTGCTTTAAGATGCCTGAGCTAAGGGTGATCTGAATATGGGATGTACCATGACTTTAAGTGCTAAAGACCTTTGGCGGACGATAGTCTTTGCTGGTGATTTCCTTGCCTCATTTTCTGAGACAGCAGAATTTCAAGTAAAAGGAATACTTAATTTCTGTCTTTTGTGGGTCCTGTTGCAGATTCCTGGTCAGGGAAAAAGTCCTTGCTAGCTTTTTGAGCCAAAGAGTAGTTATTCTATTTGCAGAGTCTCCCGCGGCTGCCCTTGCTTGGGAATCTCAGCCATACTTTATAGGGGTGCCTAGTCGGTGTCTGTGGGTGTTTAAGGCTTTGTTAAAGCAGACTACCCAGGAAGAGGGATTAAACACCTAGTACGGATGGTTGGCCCCAGGGTTGTAAAACATATTTTTAAAAGAAAGGACTGAGACTGTTGACTCTCAGTAAGAGCTCTGAGCGAGATGAAAACGTACACATAAAATAATTGAGAACTGGGAGTCTTGGTTTCAATCTACAGACACGGTCAGTTTTAAGCCCAGGAAATCATTTTTTAAAAAGTCGCACTCCTGTAGTATCCCGTTGATCCTTAAACAGTGTAGGGTCGGAAATACTGACCACCTCCTCATGCAGTCCAAAATTCACACAAAGCTTTTGACTCCCGCAACACGTAACTATTATAGCCTACTCTTGACTAGAGGCCTTACCGATAACATAAGTAGTTGATTAATACACATTTTGTATGTTATAGGTATCATGTACCTTATTCTTACAATAAGATAAGCTAGAGAAAAGAAAAGGTTATTAAGAAAATCTTAAGAAGGAGAAAATATATTTACAGCTCATTAAATGGAAGTGGATGATTGTAAAAGTCTTCTTCTTTGTCATCTTCATTCTTCCTGGGGAGGAGGAGAAAGAGGAAGGGGTGGTCTTGCTGTCTCAGGGGCGGTCGCGGTGGAAGAAAATCTGTGTGTGAGTGGACCTGCACGGCTCAAAGCTGTGCTGCTCAAGGGTCACGTATACTTGTTTCATCTCCCACCTCAGTCCTACATTCCTATAAGCTGAAGCCATCAGTAGAGAGTCACAGTTAGATTTCTAACCCTGATCGGGACAGGGCTCTCTCACGCTTGCAGCAGGGATGGCACGGGGAAGAGACATAACCTCGTTGGGGCTGTAGGTGTGGGGAAGCAGGGAGGCCCATAGAGGGACAGGGACACTGACATCAAGTTGGTGACCTTCGGAGCATGTGGTGCAAACTCGGAGGCCGAGAAACAGGAAGCAATCTTGGCCCAGGCTAACGGTGACCTTTAGGGTTTGCCACCTGGAATCAGGAACAATGGGGTGTTGCAACCAAGACCGTGAGGCCAAGCAGAAAAGGCCGCCTGTGGTTGCAGCAGGTGAAATTTAATGGCTGCCAAGGAGAGCTCAAAAAACATTGGGAGACCACGCCAGCAAGAGTGGGAGGACTAGGCCCGAGATTCCGCGGGCCTTCTGCCCCAGGCACAGAGCCAATGACTGTCATTATCATGGCCCTAAACGCCTCCAGTAGCCTTTCTGGGAGAAGCTGAGGTAGCACAGATTACTCCTACTCCTTAGGAGAGAGATGTCCCTGTTCCTTATTCTGGAATTGCAAGTGAGCTGCCACTTGTGTGTCCCAAGAATGTAGAATACCAAACCGACTGGGAAAAGTGTCTTCTATGTTAGGAGATAAACTCCTTCCCTATGATTTTGTTATCCTTATGACAGTTGGAGTTTAAACATTTCTAGTCTCTGGATAAGGAGAATCTTTTCTCTCCTGTCAAGGAAATTTATTTCAAACCTGGTGTTTTATGACATCAAAGATGTAGTCATGGTTTGTAGTTTGTTTTCTGGAATATTAGTTCCTACTGTGGATAGCTACATGGTATCTGAATTGTGTAATTATTCTAACGGTTCTTAAAAGTTTAAGTTTGTTGCCATATGAACATTGCTGTTGTGTACTGCTGTTTTGGGGACAGTAGATACCAGTGTCTTTTCGGAACACCACAGAGACACGTTGGACTTATTATTACTATTATTATTATTTATCTTCACTGCCTCCTTTAGCAAGGAACCAGGATTACATGTTGGTATTTAGACTGACCCCCCTGTTCCTCTAATGAGAAATATGAAGCATATTGTGCTTTTATACCAGCAGGCCTAAAAAACTGACATTGTTCTTTTCCTTATTTACTTATGCATATGTTTATTTATTTTTCGGTGGTGGTCTTTGAACTGTATCTGGCATTCTGAGTAAAGCTTTCCCTGTTGCAGAATCGTGAAGAGAGGCCCATATTATCACTGTATGAATATCAGATATTCATTCGCAAAACAAAACAACAACACAGCCACATTAGAGATCGTGCATTTAGACCAGTGCCACTCCAACAGGCTTCTCTGGGAAGGCCTCAGCCTGGCCTTGTCTTCAGAGTTTGCTCTTAGGGAAGGTGCTTATATATTTTCTTCCACTGCTATTGACAGATTCTTTAGTGGTCGAACATGGTTCTTGTCCTCATTTAAACTATAATTAAGGTCCCAAATGAGACCACCTCTTGTGGACTTCTGCCCCAGGGAGGCAGGAAGAAAGAGGTCCTCTTTATGTCAGTGAATGTTGGCTCTGCATGAGCTAGCTTCATCTTGGGCCCTTCATCCTCAGTCCTTTCTTTGTCTTCAGCCAGTGGAGAACAAGTCAGACGTGGGCCTGCCCTGACTGAGCCACAAGCCTCAAATCAGCAGAGAAGTCCCTCTCTCGCAAGCCACAGATGTCTAGACCCTGAGACTCTGTGGCTGTGATTGTGAAGGAGTACCTCCTGCCCCCAAAGAACAGCCCTTTACACATTGCGTCGACGTTGTAACACTTCTTCCTTCCCTGTTCAGTCCTCTTTTGAGTTGTGCTACGTAGCCAGACTTTTATCAAGTTGCAAGCAAGTATTTGTTGTGCACTCATGCTAGGGGCTGGTTCTTCAAGATGGATATTAGGAGATATATTGTCGTAAATGCAAATGTATCTTGAGAACACATAATGGAAATTAGTAGTGTCTTGGAGACTCTGGGTTTGGTGATGGCTACAACTATGGGACATGGGAAAGCAGTTTAAGTCCATTCTTATCTTGAGGTTGTTTTGGGACTTTATGAAACTCATAGAGAGATCTGGAAACAACCTAAATTGTGGATCACAGGTTCAAAGCATCTGTGTTTTCCTCCCATCTGCTCTCAGTTTTTAGGGTTCTGGCAATCTGGGCCACCTTGAGCTGCTGAAACAGCGCTGACAGAAAGGCAGAAAAGGTAGCAGTCACTCCCGTTCTCCAGGGACTCAAAGGCCTCTGCTAAGGGGCGGCACAGCAAGGTCTCTGCCAAGACCCTTGGCTTTCTTGCATGACTTGTTCACTGATGTTTCAAGGCTGGGCGTTACCCAACTGGAGCCCTGAGAATGCTTGCGTGGCATCCCTGGAGAAGGAAACTAACTTGAAAAAAACCCCCACAAAGTAAATCACCAGGACTGGATGGTTTTCATCCAAGAGTTGAGGAGGAAATGAAGTGTGAAATAGCACAGATACTGATGAAGACATTAGTTCTCCATTAAAACCACAACTGTGTCAGAGCAGAGGAAGTTTGCTAACATGATGATCTTATTGCTGGAGGAGCAAGATTAGTGGCCTCTCTGACGCCTCTGGAAAACCTGGACCATAAAATATGAGCAGTGACACAATAGCCTTTATTCCCTGAAAGTAGATAAGAGGGTTATTGTGACAATTCCTGCATTCCAGTAGAAACCTTAAAAGAGAATGATAGCGAATATGTAATACATAAGAAAGGAACGCTGTCAGTTTGTCAGGCATGCTGCTGTTCCCGACTCCTGTGTCCATGGCAGACATCACTAATTAACCTAGCACTCTTTTCTCTGAACTGGGATTGAGCCTCATGCTTCTCAATTCATGCTGTCAACTGACATTATCAAATGACAAGAGTTGACATATACATTGAAACTCATTTGTTCTTCATGCCAAAGAGGTGGTATTTTATTTGGACCACAGTGGCTCAATTAAACTGTAAATAATGACAAGAAGCAAGTCTTTCACAGGTAGTTTAGGAGCGTGACAAGAAACATACTGCATTCTTCCTTCTAAGGACTGAGTTAGCAAAACATTTATCTCTAGGGATATATAGTTTTGCGAGAATGGAATTCACATGTGTAATTGCAACTCAAATCCTGGTAGAGTCTTTCTGGAGGGAAGGGAAGTCACATTCTCTGAGGCCACAAGCAGCCTGTTTCCAAAGGTCATTTCGAGAAATGAGAGTAAATGGCAAAATCTCTCATTTCCTTGTGGAGTTAAAAAAACAGCTGTGAACTGTTGAGTCCTTCCACAGCAGTGACTCTGTGGGGTGAAGAAGAAGTGAGGTACGCTTTGAGAGAACTACAGTGATGCCCAGAGGAGGAAAGAGACAGGAATGTCAGGTCCTGGAGGAGCTGAGCAACTTTATGTGAAATCTGAGGTTTCCCTGGGACTAGCTTTTGTTTTACTCTAAAGGAATAGAAGGCCAGTTCTGACACAGGTCTGAGAATCCCATGGAGCCTGTCCACAGAACACTTGGCCGTTAAACCGAGCAAAACCTGCTGTTGCTGATAATAATTAAAGCAGTTTGGTTATTGTAATTATCTTGTAGCCTAGTGACCTCTCTATAAAGGGTATATAATAGAGACAATTTCCTGGAGTGGACTGTAAGCTGACCATTTAAAGATGATATCTGTCTGTCATTAAGGGATGAGCTAATTTTCTTGATCAGTGAAAAGTTGCTACATATTGTAATTAGCAGAGAATCAGAATATAGTAAAATGCATTTAGCATGGCGATTCTTCACTGAATCCTCACCAGGGAGATGACCAGATGCTGTGGATCAGAGACCAGAGGAACACATGGGGCTTACTGGTTAGCAAACCTGGCTGCTAGTCCCTCTTTACCACAAGATAACTTGCAACTTTGCTCACATCTTGCAGAATCATAGGTCATGGAAAGAGACATGATTATTTTGTCTAGCTCTTTGCCTCAGGACTGAGTGATTCCGATCTCCCTTTTAAAGACAAGGCAACAGTTGCTCAGCAAGAACAAGTGCAGCACTCAACGGGGGAGGCATGGACGAGTGAGGGGGTGAATCCAGGCTCCCAGGAAATACATTTTCTTACTTCGCTTTGCTTCTCTGAGTCTCAATTTCCTCATCTTTAATGAGCACGGCTTGGATTGAGCAAGTACAGATTTAGCGCTGTGTTTAGAGCACATTGAGAAACCTCTGTGGGTTAAATGATTAAATGTCATGCTGATAACTTACATCTCTGAGGCACTTTATAGTTTACAAAGCGCTTTCATCTGCATCATTTTGCTCTGCTGGTGGCTTCTTGAGTTGGGGAAGCAGTGGGATCTCTTATTCACTTTTCGCAGATGTGTCACCTGAAACTCTACAGGGCTAAATGTCTCCTCAAGGTCATCTTTCCAGGTAGATTCAGAACCTGGACTTGCACTCCTGCCTTCTGATTCCCAACCTGGGGTTCCTCTCACCACAAAATGATGAATACTGCAGCATTGACTCTATGGGTCATTCACTTTAATGACAGCAGAGAGTCCTCAGTGTCACGGGGGATAAAAATAGGTGTTTAGATGTGAGGGCAAGGAGGTTCTTGGTCACAAACAAACTGAGCTCGCCAAAACATTCTCCTTGTGGGCAGGCTAGATTGCCATGGCATTTAGAAAAGCCTTGGCAAGCCTGCCACGGGCAGCCTCTCTGACTCGCCGAGGCCAGCTTTCCTTGGGGAGCTGCCTCTAGCCCTGGTGCCAGATGCAGGCCCTGCCTTAGAGGACACAGAGTGGGGGACGTCTCTGAGGGATGGGAACCACCGACCAAGAGCACGTTCCTGGTGAGGGGGCTGAAGTGTGTGTCCCACAGCAGCAAACTTGCTGTGGGTTGGACACACATAAGGAAAAAGGGCCTGGTGAGCCCTGGGTCCCTATGCCGCCGATGTTTTTCTGAGTGACTGGGGAAGCAGAGCGTGAGTAAAAATAGCCATGCCGTAGGAAAAATTCTGTTTCCGTTCATGTAAAAATAATTTGTGATCCATGCACCTCCCAAGAATATTTAACATGGATTATAATTTACCCCACTTGTGTAGGTGTGGTTAAAATAAAGATAAATGGGAAATAGGAAAACATTCAGAGAAAGCAAGGTGGTCACATGTGGCTGCTTGATGCTCCCTATTCCCCAGAGAAATGCAACCCCTTCATGTTCATAAGGGAGACAAAAATATTTTCATTAAGATGCACCACTAGTATTGTGTGTTGTAGTCTTTTGAATACTTCTCCCATTTGTAAATATCGGGCTGAGGGGAAATGCTTTACATTATAGCAGAAGGGAGCTTGGAAAGATGGAAATTCATCCCACATGAGGGAAACCTATCAAACCAGCGTGGTCCTTGGTCTTTTGAAATCATAGACTCCTTTGAGAATCTCATAAATCCCATGCATTCTTATCTCAGAAAAACACAAGCTTTTACAAACTTCACTTATCATTGTAGGTGACTTATAAACCCCCACAGTCGATTCATTGACTTTAGGTTAATAACCTCATTACTTAAATAGTTAGAAATTAATATTTTATGAAATAATTTTTCTCTGTAAAAAATTTGCCCCATTCCTTTGAGATGATTATAGTTAAAATAGTCTGTAAAATGGTGTATAGTCAGTATCATTAAAATGGTGTAGAGCCAGTATGACACAGAATGTTCTGATTTCCATGAAACTTTCTAGCCTATAACATTTGTATTCTAAGTACATATTCATCGCACATTTACTTATAATTTGCCTTAGTCTTTTATTTTTTCAAAGATACTATATAGTGGTGTACTTCATTGTAATTTGTAACTGATAACACTTGTGTAGTACTTGGTATATAAGGAAAATCTACCTTCATTGGTAAATCAGTTTTGATTTACCATATGTAAAATATGGTATATAATTAAGTTGGGCTCGGTGGCTCAGCCTGTAATCCTAGTACTTTGGGAGGCCGAGGTGAGTGGATTGCTTGAGCCTGAGGGTTCAAGACCTGCCTGGGCAACTTGGCGAGACCTCATCTCTACAATAAGTAAAAAAAAAAAATCAGCCGGGCATGGTAGCGCATGCCTGTAATTCCGGCTACTTGGAAGGCTGAGGTAGAAGGGTCGCCAGAGCCCAGTGGGTCGAGGCTGCGGTGGCCGGGAGCGGCCATTGCACTCCAGTCTAGGTGATGGAGTGAAACTCCAACTCAAAAAAAAAAAATAGTACTTTAATATATATAATCACTCATATAACATCAATAAGATCTCATCCTCCACACTTGTGAATTCTTGGAAAAAAATTACTTCCACATGTTCCTACAACTATTTAAGATTTTGACTGGTTGGTGGTCCATTGACTCTAAAGATCTGACCTGTCAAAATGCCATCTTTAAACTCCAGCGATGCATAGAGGCTTGGAATTAGCCAGGGTTGAATTTATTACAGAACAAAGAGAGGTGATGATTAACACACTGATCTGAGCAGTAGGGGGGAAATAATCCTCGAATGGATTAGATGCCATGATCCTAAAACCACATTCTCTGAGTGTTGGGTCCTTGCCCGGGAATGGGGAGAGGCCAAACATTGATGCCTTTTAAATGACAGGGTGTCTCCATGGGACTCTGGTCAGAGACACTGGGGCAGAAAGTTGGGAGTCGACTGGGAAAAAGCCTTCTTTTTCTCCTGTGAGTCATCAGATTGAGAACCTAGACCCACTCTGTGTACAGCAGTCCTCAAAACTGGCAGCTCACCCGATTCATGTTACACAATTATCAGTCTACCTATCTGGGTAGAGATTAACATTGGAGTGTAGATAGGTGGGCTGAGTTTTTTAACCACTAGCCAGAATTAACTTGTAATTTTGGGGATCTCTAGTAGGCTACTTTCAAGACTGGCATAAATGGTGCCAAGAGGATGAAGTGAATTATTATACACTGTTCTACTAAACTGAGACATAAATAGGTTCTCTATATTCACTGGCAGTATGTGGTGGGTTCTGAGCATGCTGGGACATATTTCCAGGAAAATTTACCTTTGTAAGAATAGTCCACCAACAGCGTACAAAACTCATTTTCTGATTTTCCCCATGAGTCTACCTTTACCTTGCCATCTATTATAAGCTTTATAAAAGAATGGATTTAGCCAGGCTTGGTGGCTCAGCCTGTAATCCCAGCACTTTGGGAGTTTGAGGTGAGTGGATTCCCTGAGCCCGTGGGTTTGAGACCCACCTGGGCAACTTGGCGAGACCTCATCTCTACAATAAATCAAAAATTAGCCGGGCGTGGCAGTGCGTGCCTGTAGTTCTGGCTACTTGGAAGGCTGAGACGGAAGGATCGCCGGAGCCCAGCAGGTCGGATCTGCGGTGGCTGGGAGCGGCCACTGCACTCCAGTCTGGGCGACAGAGTGAGACTCCGACTCGAAAACAAAAGAATGGATTTTCCAACGAGCATTATGCAATAGCACTGACAGACACTGACTCTCAGAGAAGAGCCCTCCAACAGAAGGGCACCGTCCTGAGAGGGAAACAGACCGTCAGAGAAAAGTCATTTTGACCCCCATTCCCTGGGCGTAGGAGAGCTTGCATCGCAAGTCCAGGTGCTCAGGAAATCTCCTGTCACTCTGAGATGGGCTGGAACATGGTGCTGTGTCCAAGCTTCTAAATACAGTTCAGGCTGGGTCATCATGACAGATGCTGAACTGGCACTACTGCGGGAATTGAAGTGGGAACTCTGATAGTGTTGAGATGCCACGCCAAAGTCTTCCCAGGCCGGGACAGGGAGAGGCAGTGTACAGTCCTCTGGGGAGGAGGGAAGGAGCCACTTTGGCAAGGAAATCCTGCTGCCTCGGTGACTCTGCCACTCCTTCTGAAGGCAACAGACACCCCACAGCATGCCAGCTCTTTTAGAAGCTGCCGGTTTCTGAGTTGCTGACACACTTGAAGGACACTGTCTCTTAAAGGGTCATTCTGGCCCTTCCAGGTAGGTAGGGCTGGGGAAAAACCGAGGCATGCCATCGCCAAGGTGTTGGCTGAGGAGCAAGTGGAATTAAGTGACCTGGTCAGGATGACTCAAGGGGTCAGGAATGGAGTTAAGAATAACATGTTGACTTTGGGATTCCCGAGTCAGCCTTCTACACAGAAGACACTGTAAGGCAATTCCTTACCTCACCCTGCCCTCTTCTTTTTGGGCGTTGCCAAAATCCACCCCGGGGACAGCATCCTTTGGTGACTCGTTCTCAAAGTTTTGGGGGGATCAGAAACAGGAGAGACTTGGGAGATGGGCTTTTCCTGGAGGGGCAGGGGACTTGGAATGTGAGAGTGGGAATCTAGGTTTTGCAAGCGTCTTTTTTTTTCAGATGGTCATAACAAACTCTGACATATTTTTGTCATATCACAGACCAGCATTTCTTAATCACACCTCTTGCAGATTTTTTCAGAGTTCTCTGAATAAGGGTTTCATGGTCAAACAAGTTTTGTACACTTTTTTAGAATGTCACACTACATGACAGCATGCTGCAGCTCTGAGAAATTTAGCAGCAGAGAAACATTCAGTCTTGTTTAATTGGGTTTCTTATTTGAGTATGGATTACTTTTTTTTTCTTCACATGATACCATCCTATTTCACAAAATAGTTTTACTATGGATACTGATTTGAGTTGGGGCATATGCCTTATAGATTATCTAATCTTATTGCTTCTTCAAATGCAAAAATATGTGGAACTTAAATCTGGTAGACGTCAGGAGTTCCCTTTGGCATTTTTTTTCTTTTGAGTTGGAGTCTCACTCTGTCAGCCCAGTTGGAATACAGTGGCACCATCGAGACTCAACACAGCCTCAACCTCTTGGGCTCAGGTAATCCTTCTACCTCAGTTTCCTGAATAGCTGGGACTACTGGAGCGTGCCACCATACCTGGATAATTTTTAAAATTTTTTGTCGAGATGAGGTCTCGCTAGGTTACCCAAGCTGATCTCGATCTCCTGAGCTCAGGCAATCATCCTGCCTTGGCCTCCTAAAATGCTGGGATTATAGGCATGCACCACTGTCCCTGGCCTAGCACCTATTTTTTGATATAACAAGATAACTTGGAGGTTCTGTTGCTGCTAAGTGACAAAGACATTTGGGAGATTAACAGCTTGGCCAAGGCTCTCCATAAATACCTTTATTGAAGAATATAATGATACTTACAAAACCTAGAGAATGACAGTGATGTATCTACCTTTTTCTGGCCAACTCATAAAAGTTAGTGCTGGAAAAGAGTCTTATTGAAAATAACCGGGAACTAATGATAGGGAGAAGCACCATAATTGTTTCTGGTGGTGTGACAGAACCTTTACAAACAGCTATGGCTTGAAGCTAAAACTGCATCTTGTATGTTAGCAATCCAAAAAAGGAAAAGCTAGTCTGCAAGCATCTTAAGACAGGGTCAGTGAGTTGTAAATATAAAGTTGCTACTATTAATACACACTTAATCTGATGTATTTCTTTCACTCTTGATGCTTGTCCTGTACCCCCAAAGTGGACTCCTTTCTGCTGTCAAAGCATTTGATGGTAGGGCTTCTGAAGGTGGTGTGGGATGGTGGATGTTTTCAAGTTTTGGTGTGAGAAAGACACGGGTCCGTTCCTCATCTCTCATACTTCTGGGTGGGTGGCACAGGGCATGCTCCCTTGTCTAAGTCTCAGTGTCCACTCTTGCACAGTAGAGTTAAAATGCCAACCTCTCAGGTCTCCCACTCGTGTCCCTGGGAGCCTCACCTCGACACTAGATCTTTCCGCCTCCCATGTTTGTTTTCCTGATCTTGAGCTAGAGGGTGAATGCTCCGGGCAAGGCTGTCGGTCTGGAGTCAGGACTCTCTGCAGCCTCGCTGCTCTATCCAAGTCTACCTGCCGCCCACGGGGCATTGCTGTTGGGCTGCTGCTTCAGCCTCAGTTGCTCTCTCTCTGCGTCTCTGTTCAAGGCTGGAGTTTGCTCCCTGGTCTCTTTTCCTCACTGAAGACTCAGCATACCTCTTTTTTGGGGGTCTGCCTCTTGCTCTCTTCTTTCATGCCTGGATATTCTCCTTCTCAGAGAGTGTACCAGCAGTCGTGGACCAGGAGAGCATCCCTGAAGCAGAACCACGTGAAAGCGGGCTTTCTTATTTGGCGCCTTCATTGCTTCTTTGCTTCTCCCCTTGCCTTTCCACGACTTTCTTCAGCATTAGTCAATATTGACAGTTTTTGCTCCAGGCCCTGAGCTGCTTTCTTTACCACGTGGTCTTTTTCCACTCTACATTTTACATCTTCTTTATTGAGATTTGCTTTTCCTCATTTGAAAGGGGACACAGAGCTACTTCCACCTCTTAGATATGAATAGGGCAGTGATTGGGAAAACACCTAACTTTATTTATTTATTTTTTTGAGTCGGAGTCTCACTCTGTCACCCAGACCGGAGTGCAGTGGCTGCTCCCGGCCACCGCAGCCTCGACCTGCCAGGCTCCCGTGATCCTTCTGCCTCAGCCTTCCGAATAGCTGGAACTACAGGCGTGCGCTACCACACCCGGCTGATTTTTGGATTTATTGTAGAGATGAGGTCTGGCCAAGTTGCCCAGGCGGGTCTCGAACCCGCGGGCTCAGGCAATCCCCTCGCCTCAGCCTCCCAAGGTGCGGGATTACAGGCTGAGCCACCGAACCCAACTAAAAGACCTAACTTTAAAGTTACCCCACTTTCCAAATGAGGGAAAGAATTAATGTTAAATATCCTCCTGTATGCCAGGGGCTTCATTGAGAGCTACTGGTATCTATTATCCCAATTTTGGATGAGGAAATTGACTCAGAAAGGTTAAATCACTCGCCCAGTCATACATCTAGTTTGGTGTGACTCTAAACAAGGCCTGTGGTCCTGCTGCTATCACTCAGCAACTCTGGAAACCCCACTTCACTACAGATAGCAGGAACGCTGGCGGCGTAGGGGACCTGGCGAATGTAGCAGTTGTTTGTGCAGGATCACGCTGTTCCCTAAGGAGGAGGGTAGCTCTGCCTTTCTTCCTCTCTCTCAGCATCACTGGCTCTAGCATTTGTAGAAGGGCTTGATCCTTTCCCCATTCTACCCTCATGACTGTAAGCACCTTCTCTTTCTAGGCTCATGTGGAGCGAAGTTAGTATCTGAGTATTTTCTAGGTGCTTGACTGTGACTGCTACTCACAGAAGTGACTAAACTGATTGAACTCATTTGAAGCCCTTGAAAGATTTCAGGTCAGACCTCGCCAATCAGTTTGACACGGCTCACAGTCATGGAAGGAAAAGTGGGTGGGATTCCAGTAGTTCAGGTTGTGATGTCAAGAGGTGACCCTGAGATTTAACATGGATTTCATTGGGAACATGGCTTGCAATTAAGACACCTCATCACTAGGGATATATTTGTCTCCTGGAAACAGATGAGAAGAATAGTGTTCAAGATGCTTCATCTGGCTTTAGCCTACCCTCCCAGCTCTCCTCAGGCTACGTATCTTCTCTTGCTGTGCTAAACACATAACATTTCGTTCATGTGTTCATTCATTCAACAAAACAACACTTTATTGAGTGCATAATAGATGCCAGACACTGTTTTAGGAGCTGAGGATCGAAGAAGAAATTACACAAATGTGGTCCGGATTACACAGATTGCTGTTCTCTAAACATGCCTCATAGATTTTACTGCCATGTTTCTGCCACAAAATTTCCTGTTCCTGGAAGATTCTCTCCTTCCTCATCTCTGTCTTTGTATCTTGTAGACACCTCTTGACTAGACCTAGAAAAATCCCCCCCTTGAACTGGAAGATTTTTCTCTCACCTCTAAACTCCCGTAACTTTTAAAAATAGTTATTTCTCTTAGATAGTAGTACAAGAAAACTAGCATTTATGTATGCAGATCTTTTTTATTGATGAAATATTTATGTAAATACATACATACAAATACCTTGTTAGTAGTTCATACAAGTTTCACAAAGTAAGACTTAATAATATCCTCATCATTAGAATGATAAAACTAAGTCTTCAAAGTCTTTTTTTTTTTTTAGTCGGAGTCTCACTCTGTCGCCCAGACTGGAGTGCAGTGACTGCTCCCGGGCACCGCAGCCTCGACCTGCCGGGCTCCGGCGATCCTTCTGCCTCAGCCTTCCGAGTAGCCGGAATTACAGGCAGGCGCTACCACGGCCGGCTGATTTTTTGACTTATTGTAGAGATGAGGTCTCGCTGCCCAGGCGGGTCTCGAACCTGCGGGCTCAGGCCATCCACTCGCCTCAGCCTCTCAAAGGCGCGGGATGACAGGCTGAGCCACCGAGCCCAGTCATTTCAAAGTCTTAAAGAAGTTAAGTGACTTGTTCACAGTTTGACAGCTGGAAAGAGAAAAGAGGAGCTTGAGAACCCAGTTTTGGGGATCTCCAGCCCCAGTGGTGTGATGTACCATGCTGGGTTTTGACTATCCTACTTTTCATTAGACTGACTTATAGACCTAACCTGTCTCCCTAAAGGGTTTTGTGAGCACACTGCCAGGCCCAGGCTAGAAGATCAATACTTATTTGCTGAATGGGTAAATGATCGAATGAATAGATTCAGAGGGTTACAGGAGAGGTTGCTGCATAGTCGTCAGCCAAGTGCCTCTTATCTTCAAGAAGCAGGATAGTTCTCTATGTTTGCGTCTTAGGTTGAGTGGATTTTAAACTTGATGTAGTTGGTTGTTTTCAGGTATCATCTGAAAGGTATTGTGGAGTCCTGGCTGAAGCTCAAATGTCCACATGTTTGAAATTGCCACCTCCAGGGGCACCGCCTCCAGAAATCACAGTATAAATTACACTTGTTGCGTAGAAATTGGCTGCTTAGTTCTTCCCCTTTGGCACATCAGCATGAATTTGTTTGGCTATTGGTGCTCAGTGGGAACATTCCAACAAAGCATAAAGAAAGTGTTTGCAAGGCCTTTGGAGGAAGGCCCACTTTTCAGGTCACAGAGATTGAAAGACCATGAGGGCAGATGTATAATGGTGCTATGACAGTGGCTGGTGTTGGGAGTGGTGATGGGAGGCTGGGAGTCGTGGTTGCAAAGAGCAAATAAGCAGTGGCTTGGGGATGAGATAATATGTCACTTCTCCCAGGATCAATGCCAAGAGCCTCAGGGAGGGGCCTGTGTTGACAGCTGCTCGCCTGACATTGGTAAATCTTGAAGACCACCCAGTTGATCGGAATCAACTTTTGGAGGAACGCTGGTATATGAGATATTTAGGTTAGATATTGTCATGTGGCTAGTGGCCAGTTTTTCATTATTCTATTTATGTGTTACCCATGCATTCATCAGGAATATTTTCTGAACCAAAATTGGTCTCACAAATATTTGTTTTATGGGAAGAATAAAATAAAATATTTGAAATTAGGACTGTTTCCGAAACTTGAGGACATGTTTATCCCTTATTTTTTCTTGGTCTTCCTGATACACTTTATTATTGGCATAGATTCTTATATGTTAACTTGACACTTTGCTGTTTGTAAGGTGCTCTCACATACATTCTTATCAGCTGAATTCTCCTCAAGCATAGATCTCCATTTAGGACTATCAAAAACTTTTGGGTTCTGAACTCTGATCTGTGTTAAACCTAAATAAACTAAATTCTGCACAAGTAGAAACTACTTCCACTGTCTTTCTCTGCCTTTCAATGCTGTCATTAAACATTTCTCAAAGCCCAAACATTGTCCAAGTACCTTCCAATGATTTGCTTATTGGTCTAGGCTAAAGTGAAAGGGTGATTTGACATTGACAGTGATCTCCAGTGTCTGTTACATTTGGATCTTTTACCCAGGTAGGACTGGGGATAAGAAGTGAAATACAACAAAAGAAGCCTTTTTACACTTGTATTACTTATTAAATAATGTTAAGTTGATAAAGAGACCTTAAATATTCTTGGATATAACTGCCCCGGAACTGACAAAGGAACATTTTCATCTGATATTGGTTTAAATTTTCTCTTTTCCTAAGAAGCAAAACAACAAAAAACAAAACAAAAAACCAACCCTCCCTAAAACCTGACAACATTTTAATTTTCACAGAGCCACCTTCTGACTGAGCAGCCTGAGCATTGACTGCATTTTTAAGTTCAGAGTAGGAAGTGCATAGCTCTGAAGTTCTAGTTCTGAAAAATGGGCAACAGTTCATAGTGAACAAAGCATCAACTCTAGTGTCAGACTAATTCAAATCCCACTCTGACACCTCCTGCTTAAATCACATGAGAGAAACCTTTTATTCACGCCAAGCCTCCGTTTCCCTATTTGTCATGCCTACTTTATAGGGTTTCTGTAAAAATTACACGAGGTAATGACATGATGAAGTGTCTAGGGTAGTGCTTGTTACCTCTCTTCCTTGTTTCACTTCTACCTTCAAAGCATGCGAGCACTAGAGGTTGAACCTTTAACGGTATTGAATTTTTCTTTGCTCAGCAACAACAACATAAAAATTACTGCCTCCTCTTTTTCCAAAGACTCCTGAAAGGGCTTAGAGCTCATGGATGACTTTGAGTCCCCGTGATGGTTCTGTGTTTCACTGAGAGAAGTGCTGGTTGTTAACTGGAGAGTGCTTTAGGCAGCTGGTGAGATATGTGCTCTTAGTCGCCTTAATTGGCTTATTGGCATGGGAACTGTGGGCTTCAGGTTACCTCCCTCTTTTCCCAAATAGAACTTGGAGGCCATGGAGAACTCAGGGACTCCATTCCATTACTAAAGCCATCTAACAGGCTTATTTGAGTATTTGCTATCATCATAATTTTAGTTTAATCCAATCTGGGTTATAGTTCATTCCCTTGAAGCTCTGGACTGAGTATCAAATTTGTGCTCAGTCCGTACTCAGGTCAGTGCCAAATGCTTTGCTTCTGCCATATTTAGAGTTACTCTATGAAAAATGTCATCACTAGATTTCTCTAAGCTATCTGGTAAAATCTTACAGCCCACAATCCGTTTCTACTGCAGAGAAACTATTTCTGGAAATAGTTTACTTGCACCTGGTACAAATATGTTGCCTAGGTCATAAGCTTCTGATATCTGCTCTAGTGCGAATGGGAGCCCTGAGATGGCCATGGGAGTCTTGGTTTTAAAACATTGGGACTTATGAACTAGAACAAGGAGTGACTGTTTTACCAACATCAGGTAGGAAGTGGCACTCAATGTAGTTGCAGAAAAGCAAAAAAGAATCAAATGATGTGTTTGATTGTCATGTAGGTTGGGTCTTTCTCCTTTAATTGCTTCAAGCTATTTTCTTCCTTGGGGAAAATATGACTGCTGAGGTCTAGTCTTATGGACGTGGCACTGCACATCCAAGCTCCAAAAATTTGACATCTCTTATCTGACTTTACGGTTATCTTTTACCACCTATCTTTCACACTGAAACCAGGCTATCATGCGTCATTTATCCAGGAGATGGGGCAAAGCATTAAATTAAGCTTATGGAATTCATAGTCTGTAGGAAAGACAGAGCTATCATCACCTTCATGAAAAAGAAAACTTTGGTCTGTAGAGAATAAAGTCCAAAATCCACCTCTGATATTCATGATCCTCTTAGAAAGTACATTCCGTGTGGCCAGAAATTTTTGTTATTCCTTGATGCTCCAAGAGTCTAGAAGAGTGACTGGCACGTAGTTGAGCTGTACCCGACTGACTTTCCACCTTTATCATTTAGTTGAGTTGTACTGACTTTCCACCTTTATCTTACCTCCCCTCACCCCGTATATACTCTGAATTCTGGCCATACAGTTTGTTTGTAATTCTCTAAAAATGCCAAATCCTTACTCATGGTATCCCCACCGCCTGAAATCATTTTACCTCCTTTCTTCCCTTGTTGACTTTGAACTTATATTTTAAGTTCGTATTCAAATGTCACCTCATGAAGCTTTCCCTAGTTTCTTTTCATTGACTGCTTTCTTTTCAAAGTTCCTTAACACTTGGCTCCTGCCTCCCTTGGAGTACTTGTCACAATCACGCTTCTTTAACCGTTTGTGTGTCCTTCCTGTAAGACTGTGAGCCCCTTCAGAGAAAGAATATGCTTTGTCTGTTTTGGTATATTAAAATACAACCTGGTCTAAACAAAGCAAAAACATCTGTAAAATAGAAATGGAATTAAATGTAGCCTTGGGTACCAAAATCCTTAAGGCAAAAGGATCGATGTAACCTGAATGTAAAGTCTTAGCAGAGTGCCTGAAAAATAGTAAGAACTCAAAAGATATTGACCATTAAGTCTTTAGGATAGTTCTTGTGAGCTCATATTCATGTCACTATCCCAAGTCAATAAGATTGTTATCAACAGAAGCATTAGATTATGTTTTATGATAAAGATATAAGTATATTTTTTGAGCAGAAAGATAGCTTAAACCCTCCATCTCCTAAAAGTAAAGATAAGGAAACTGAGACCCAGTGAAACAAAGAAACCTGCAATGATCCCACTGCTAATGAGTAGCAGGACCATAGGAATAAGTGGACTTTGTTCACTGGAGTAATGAATGATTCCTCAAAATTTTCTGATAAGTGGAGATGCAAATTGCCTGAAAGACTGTAAAATATGTTTAAAAATTTTCATTAAAATTTCAATAGCTTTAGGAGGTACAGATAGATTTTGATTACATGGTTGCACTGTATAGGTGGTGAAGAACTCTGGGCTTGAAGTGTACCCACCACTCTCACCTGTGCACATTGTACCAGAGAGGTGATTTTTTTTCATTCCTTCCTCCCCAAAAGATGTTTTAATAATATCTAATTTTCTTGACCTTCCATATGACCCAGCCATCCCCCTACTGGGAATATGCCTGGAGGAATTCAAATCATTCTACAAAAAAGATACCTACATGAGCATGTTTATTGTAGCACTAGTCACAATAGCAAAAACATGGAACCAACTGTGCTGCCCATCGAAACTGGACTGGTTAAAAAAAAAGTGGTACATATACACAGTGGAATATTATGCAGTCATAAAGAAGGGCAAACATATGGGCTTCACAGCAACTTGGTTGGATTTAGAGCCTATCATACTCAATGATCTATCACAGAAACAGAAAATTGAGTACCACATGTTCTCATTCATAAGTGGCCCTTGAACAATTATTATAATACTATAAGAAAGGGATTGGCAGCAGTGAAAAACTGCCAGGGAAGGATGGCATCCCTCATCAACAAGGGTACCTGCATAATAAACATTTGTATACTTAATTCTGAATCGTACCCCACATCTTTAAAATAAGAAATTAAAAAAATATATATATAACTTTCACTATCCACTGATCAGTTGATGGGCACTTATGCTGATTCCACATCTTTTCAATTGTGAATTATGCTGTGATGAACATACGCGTGCTGGTGTTTTTTATATAATGACCTCTATTCCTTTTGTTAGATACCAAATAGTGGGATTGCTGGATCAAATGGTAGATTTATTTTTAGTTCTTTGAGAAATCTCTATGCCGATTTCCACAGAGGTTGTAAATGTGGTATTATATACCATGGAATACTATTCAGCCATGGAAAGGAATGAAATGAAGTCTTTTGCAGCAACTTGGATGGGATTGGTGACGATCATCCTAAGTGAAGTAATGTGGGAATGGAAAACCAAATGCCACATGTTCTCACTTACAAGTGGGAACTAAACTAAGGAACTGCAAGGGCATATAAAATGGCATAATGGACACTGAAGACTCATAAGGAGGTGGGTGGAAGACTCATAGGGGTAGGGATGAAAAAAATCACCTATTGGGTACGGTTGTGCACAGGTGGGGTTGAAAGATACACTTAAAAACCTGACTTCACAACTAAAATGGCTTAAACATGTTTGATCTTGTCCAAGTCACATGACTATTCTTGCCCCCACTTTTCTTAATCTTTATAGCACAGCACTTGCACATTTAATTAGGGGTGCCACTATACAATGCATCCATGTAACCAAATATCGTTTGTACCCTCTAAAGCCGTTGAAATAAGTATTTAAAAAATAATATCTAATTTTGATATTAAATGTTCATTAAACTCAAGGTGTAGGCAGTTTAGGCATTCTCTATGTATGGTAACCAAATAAACTTATTGTGGTTGGTTTGCTGTTGTTAGACTTGGTGGTCTCTAAGTTGCACGACTAATCCATCCATTAAACATTAGAGTAAAAAGGGACTTTATAGCACCCCTAATTAAATGTGCATGTGCTGTGCTATAAAGATTAAGAAAATTGGGGGCAAGAATAGTCATGTGACTTGCACAAGATCAAACATGTTTAAGCCATTTTAGTTGTGGGGATGATTAAAATAGTTGAGGGGTGTTAATACAGAATTGCCAGCCGCTTTGGTCAGGGTTGACCCTACTATAATAATTAAATCAGGAGGCAGAAGAACTACATTCTAGTTCATTTAGCTTGCAATTTCTGTTTGTTTCAATGTCCTCATCCACAAAATAGACATAAGCATACATGCTATGTCTACCTCATCAATTGGAAGAATATGTTAGCTAATGTGTGAAATATAAATTAAGAAACCCTTTTGTTATCATCGCTAGAGTGAGAATTGAACTAACTCAGCTAAACTCAACTTTCTCTGGGAACTTAGTGTTACAGTATTAATATTATCAGAGAGAAATAGGTCAGAGGTAGAAAGTGAATGTCACTGTGAAATGATGGCTAGAATCTCTTTTTAAGGATATTTTGGGATGGGAATAGACATGCTGGTTAGACCCTATGAATCACACAATGTTCTCCAGTGACTTGTAATTGGCTCAATGTAGGTTCCCTAGGTTTTTCCTTTAACTGCCTTGGTTATGTGTAACATTTCATGTTCCTGACTTACTGAAACTTTCCTTGTTGAAATTCTATTTATCACTGCCATCTAATAGACAAAAAATCCTTCTGGGTCATTCAAATGAGTTCCTAATGGCTAGTTTTTGAAGATTACAAATTGCCAAGAAAAAGCAAACTTGAAGACACAGAGGTGTTTCTTTGATCTTCAAGGGACTAATTATATTTCTGAATAATTTGATTGTATTAAAATAAATAGTTATGTGTTTCTTATATTAATGATTTAGATAACTTGATTGTATATTCCAATTAATAGTTGCAATTTTTGATTCAGTTGCCTAAATATTTTATATAATGATGACTTGAAAATATTTCACAAAGGATTAAATTTTATATTTACCTAAGCTGTTGATCTTGATTCTGAGATTACTATTTTAAATGTATAGTAAAGCAGCTTACCTCACAGGTAGCCCTAACTCCTCTAGATTTTTTTTGAAAAAAATTATATAAAATATAACAGTGATTTTATTTCCATATTATATTATATTCCAATTATATATATTTAAGAAATAATTGGGGATGGAAAGTTAGATGGTGCATTTATGTTATTGCAAATGTGGGCTTATCGTCTGCATTCTCCATATATTAGGTTAATATGTAAGTTCCTAGAGTTTTTCAGCTTGCTCATGAAATGCAAGTGTCGCAGGATGGTTGTCTGGTCACACTTCCTTGCATTTGCTAATCGTTGGTTTGACTGACAGGGATCCTCGTGGAATAAAGCATTCAAATGGCCTTCATCAAAGCCCTGAGGTCTTCCTGAATGCGAGAATCACTTGGGCCAAAGTGATCCTCTTTGAAATGACAAAACCATTATCTTGCTGTATTTTCCTCAATGACATTCTCCCCATGCACCACACAAATGTCTCAAGCTGCCTCTGCTGCCTTTACTCCTCTGTGAAACTCAAACAAAAGAATATGTTGGAAGTGTTCGTTTTTTCCCATTTGACACTCCATCTTCTTTAGCTCACCAATAGCACTAACTTTCTTCAAATCTGCAAAATGCAGGGAGTATTCACAAGCACAGCATTGTCACTCCAAATGGCAAATGACAAATGATAAATTCCCAACACTGGTGTTGCCATGCCAAAAACAAACGCCACGAACTTATGCATCAACCTAATAAAATTCACCAGGGTTTCTTTAGTGAGGGGTTGAAAATCCAAGAGTCCAGAGTATTTCTAGGGAGACAAATAAATGTCTCTGAAAAGCCTCTTCCAATACTGTCTATGCCTCCACAGACTTGCCGATTTCCTTTCCTTTCCTTGTCCATGGAATCTCCAGGCCTTTTTTGGTTGTTGTTCAGCCCTCTTTAATCCCGTTCTTTTCTGGACTCCTGGGAGACATCTGAGACGAGTAATGGCTTGGAAAATTGTGTGGCAGTTATTCATGTAGGTCTCTGATTAAAAAGGGATCTCATTGTGTACTTTGGCATTTCTTAGAATCAGGCACAGTGCAGGGCACGGAGTAAGCACTCAACAAACACATAATTAATCAACACTAACAGGAAAACTTCTTAAGGTCTGGGATTCTGTTTCTAATTATCTGCATGGCACCTCTTCTAGGGCCGTATGCTGATAGGTGCTTATTGATTGACTTGATTGAAACTATAAACCCTTAGAGAATACCCACTCCATGATAATGTAAATCTGAGCCCCTCGTCTTTCACTTATTTAACTGGTCTCTCTCAAACAGTTCAAAATTTGGTGCTTCTAACTGAGGTTACATGGTTCATCACTTGCATCCGAGAGGATTTTTACATTCTTCAGGTCGTGTGGTGGAAGGAATTCTTAATCGTTTCAGTTCAATCTTCCTCATTACGTGATGAGTAAATAGGGCCCCTGCGGTTAAGCGACTTGTCTAAAGCGTTTTGGTTAATCCGTTTGGTGTTACATTTTGAGTCCCTGCTTTATTTCAGACGATGTAGTGATTTAAGATTGAAGTCTCTAATTTCTTAATTCTTCAGCTGTGCTCCCCATTCCAATTCCAACCTCAATTTAGCTACCGTTAAATATTTCTAAACAGTCGTTGAAGAAATCACATGCCTAAAACTTCTGCTGGGTCCTATTTAGGGTGTCTATTTCCAATTTTTTCATATTGGTGCTCTATGGTAAGGAAATTTCTTAGCCCTTTGCTCTGAAAGGTAGAGCAAGACTGTATTTTAAAAATCTTGTTTTGACATGTTTTGAAAAATTCACAATGTTGGTGATAAGCTAGGATATCTCAGACACAAAACAGAACTGGGAATCCGTGTCTCAGGAGTTCGAATCGCTGTGTTTGGCTGAGTGTGTAATGATATTCTGGCTCGGCTACTGACAGGCATATAGAATAAGGTAAGGATGGACAGGGGTCACTCCACAGCAGTTCTCACGTTAGATAAAGAGTTCTACTTTTCTATGCTCGAAGAAGACCCCAAATAGCTGCTGCTCACTCCAAGGCATACATTTATGTGCTTAGACATGTAAAACCTAGTTATAAAACTTTATAGGTTTTAAAAAAAATGAGGATAGTGACTGGACTGCTGATTGTGGATAGACCAGAGTTTTTGGTCAGAAACTTCTCCTTTTTGCTGGGGTTTGATTCAGTTCTCTAGCAACCTGAACATCTTCACAAGTGATGGGTGACGAATTGAGGAGGATGGGGAGGAATGGCACTTTTCTCCCCGTGGTCACTTTGTTTCTTGTGGGCATTCACAAAGCTGTGGAATAGTCTTGCAAGAGATGCTGCCTAGGTTTGAGAGAGAAAAAGAGTCAGGGATAAAAAGGAAGAAAAGCAGTGTGTTGTTCACAGGTCTAGAAACTTGCTACAGGTAAGTGAGCCTGGTAGTGAGATGGCTGGGTTTTCTGTACCATTCTTTTCCCATCTTACCTAGTGCCAGTGACAGATGTCCAAGAAGCTCTGACCCTTGACAGCATTGAAAAGCCACTTGTCAAAGTAAGGCACTGCTGCTTCCAACCTTTACTTATGTATACATTTATTGGTAGGAAAAGCAGTCAGAATCCTTGAAGTTAAGAGTGGGTTAGAGAAATAGATTCTTAGGCTTGGCTTGTGGTACCATTTACCCTAAGAAAATTGTACTAGATAATCTGAATTTGAAAAATCTTAGGACATACAATTCCTGACATCAGGCTCCTCAAAGTAAAGTTTTGCTATTCCTGAAAATTCTTCCCTGGTAAATCCGATTCCAGGCTTCTTCATCAATCAACTTCCCGGCCCTTCCCCACCCCCTCACCTCCTTCCACTTGTCTTCATGAGTACAGAAGACACAGGAAAGGACCATCTGGCCCAGCATGCCAACTTTTTATTTGGTTGCTCTCAATCCCACCTTCCTGTTTGCATCACCCCTCCTCTCTGCCCATACTGCAGAAACCAATCAAGGTGTCTCCTGAACTCATTTATTCCCTTTGTTTCAACTGCCTTCTTGGGTAACTTTTTCCATATGCCTATATCCTTGCCTCACAGCAAAGGGTTACTTTCGCCATCCAAAATGGCCTCACTGGACGCTTAGGAAAAACCATTTGCTCAAATATAGGACAAAGCGCTTCTGAAGAACCCAAACAGCTGTTCATTACTTTTGATGGCCAGGGTATATATAAGTGGAGAAAAAATTGCTATGTTTAAAAACTAACTGGCTGATGGACCCGGAGACGGAGTGGTTTGGAGCTGAAGAGCACATTGTTGTTAGCACCGAATCTTTACTCCTCCAGATGAAATAGTCTAATCGAGAGTTGGACCCATAGTCTGTAATTATGATTTTATTTTAATTTGGCTTTTATTTTGTTGTCCTGGTTTGGCCTCATTCCCTTCAGCATGGTGACATTAGTGCTATTTATATTGCCTGTTGTGGACCAATTTTCTTCGGTGGTTGCTAAAACTTACTAAAATGCCAGATGTCATGTTGGAAACACGAAACCTGAAAGAAGGTCGTAAATCACAAAAACAAACCATAAAAAAAATAATAAAATGCCCCGAGTGCTGTGCTCTGGAGCTTCCCAGCTTTAAGTCTCCTTTTGTTCACCCCTCTCCCCACCCCCCATCTTTTAAGGGCAGAAGTTGGGGAGAGCTCAGCAGTTTCTCACCTAAGGCTCGATTGTTTATTTTGTAGATTCTGAGCAGAGCACGGGTTCAGACTCGGAGGTGCTCACCGAGCGGACTTCCTGCTCCTTCAGCACTCACACTGACCTGGCCTCTGGTGCCGCAGGCCCTGTGCCTGCTGCCGTGTCTTCCATGGAGGAAATCCAGGTGGAGCTGCAATGTGCTGACCTCTGGAAGAGGTTCCATGACATCGGAACTGAAATGATCATCACCAAAGCAGGCAGGTAAGGACAAGCCTTTGAGTGGCCAGATTCGAAGAGTCTACAGAATAGGAGCCTTTGCACACCCCTCCCCCATTGATTTGTGGCAGCATCAGTGAGGCCAAAGCCACTTGTACTCACTTTTCTGCACTGGGACATCTTGGTAAAGTGGTCCTGCTGTGTTTACTGTAATTTTGCTGATTTCCTTCAAGGGCCACTTAAATCTAAACCATCTCTACCTGAACAAACATTTTTCACCTACAAATGTATTTCAGCTAATACTGGAAGTATATGAGATCTTAACAACCCAAAGATAGATTCCCAAATATTACAAATACCAGTTTACTTAACCGGTCGATATTTTCAAGAAGTTTGCTCTCCAAACAATAGCTTGAATCTTCTAAGGCATTTAAAGCAACCAGATGCTTTTGTAATTTTTGTTTTTAAAGAATTGGTCTTAGATTGGGCACAGTGTCTCATGCTTGTAACCTCAGCACTTGGGCGGTCAAGGCAGGAGGATTGCCTCAACCCTGGAGTTCAAGACCAGCCCAGGCAACATAGCGAGACCTCATCTCTACAAAAAAAATTTTAAAAATTACCCAATGTGGTGGCACATGCTTGTAGTTCCAGCTACTCAGGAGGCTGAGGCAGACAAATTGCCTGAGCCCATGAGGTTGAGGCTGTAGTGAGCCATGATCATACCACTGCACTCCAGCTTGGGCAGCAGAGTGAGACACCAACCTCTAACTGAAAAAAAAAAAAAAAAAAGTCTTGGTACATCTTCTGAACCCTGCTTGTTGGTCCATTGTATTTCATCACTGACTTGAAATTATTACAAAACTTTAGTGGAAATCTCTTGCAGAACTATTTATCTAAGATTATAAAGTCTTAAAAATACAGTTTCTCTTAAAAAACTATGTAAGTTTCTTTCTTGTCAGTTTTAGTCAAGCTACTCCTTTATTGGTATCTTTCAATTTTCCATTGTTAGGTATCTGTTTTGTGCTGGACACTCAACATTTCCCTTCTCATTTAAATTTCACAGGAATCCTATGAGACAGGAGACAGGATATCATCATGCAGAGGCTGAAAGAGGTTACTTATCTTGACTAAGGCACAGAGATAGTAAGAGGCAGCTTCAGAATTTCACGCATATCTGGGTGGCTCTAAAACAATGGTCTCAACTGTTTATAACTTTGCACTATTAAAAAATGATTGTAGCTCTTGCCATTGGCATTCAAAGTAGAATTGATATAGATAAAACTAAATTTGGACTAAGCTTTTGAACATATAGGAGTAATTAATTGAAATGAAAGAAAACAATTCTACTCCCTTCATATGTTCAAAACCAATCTGCATGGCCTCGAAAAGACCTTCCTCACGCTCATAGGCTGTTTTCATAAACATGGCCATTCAAAGTAAAATAAAGCCTGGTACAGTGGCTCATGCCTGTAATTCCAGTGCTTTGGGAGGCTGAGGCAGGAGGATAGGTCGAACCCAGGAGTTCAAGACCAACCTGAGCAACATAGTGAGACCTCATCTATAAAAAACAAAACAAAATTAGCCAAGCATAGTGGTGTGTGCCTGTAGTCTCAGCTCCTCTGGAGGTTGAGGCAGGAAGAGTGCCTGAGCCCAGGAGGTTGAGGCTGTGGTGAGCCATGTTGGTGCCACTGCACTCCTGCCCTCCAGCCTGAGCAGCAGGAGAAAGACCCCACCTCACAAAAAAGCAAGAATAAACAAATAAAAAAATGTAAAATAGTATTTTGAATGAGTCCAGTTCACTATATGCATATAGAGAAATCTCCCAATGTAATAAGACATCACAAAAACATGAGGTTAAAATGAACCTCATGAAATGAAATCTTGTTTATTTTATTTTATTTTTTTTCTGGAACCCTCTTCTTTTTCTGACTTTTAGTAGTGAATAAAACCATAAAAAGTCTTCTTAGGAGGAGGAACTTTGCAGGAAAATTACTTTAAATGCCATCTTTTTGTTGTTGGTTGGGTCTCAGTGTACTTTTGTTTTCCATTTTATGGTGTTAAGGCTTGGAAGAAAACAAAGCAATTCAAGAGAAGGTTTTTTTTCTTTCTTTTAAAAAAGCTTTTGATGGAGGGGCTGGTTTGGAGGGAGAATAAATATTACAATTATTTTTTGTCTATAAGATTTATAGTTTTTATTTTGGGCTTTCACTTTATTACTACTGGGTCTGTGTATTTCAATCATTCTTATTCTTAGTATTGTTTCCTCATTCTTTGTACTTCAGTGAATTTAGTGTATTTAAGCACCTCCTTTACAACCTTCTTGTAACCTATTTTGTTATTTCTTCTGCAGTATTTTCTTTTCCATATATCTGACATCACAAATTCACCTTGACATCTGGATACATTCTCATATTCCCCGGCACAGACATACAGTTTGTTCTTTAGTCATACTGAAATCTTTTATCTAGGTATAGAAATTGTATTCATTACTTCTTTGTTCAATTGCCTTGACTATTGCTATATGTACTTCTGCTCAGATAATTTCAAAACAAATCAGAGACATACAAAGAAGACCTTATCTTCTGTGAATTTTCTTCATCCCTCCCTATTTCTCTGGTGATAAAACCATATGGTAATTTTCTCTGGTAAATTTCTTCCTTCTCATTCATTTTCCTTCCTGTGCAGTATCCTTTTCCATTTTGATTACCATTTCTGTGTTCTTAGTTATGTTATTTATGTGTGACTCTCTGTACCTTTTCTCACTGAGAAGATTTTAATCACTATCTATTTCTTTCCAAAAGAGTCTTGTTGATTCAGAGCTACTACAGTCTACAGAACGTTCAATCTTTCAATGTATCAATACAACGTGTATAATCAGCACCACGGACAGAGGTGCTTGTAGGGATTATTGGGTGTGGAAGACAAAGAATTTAGCCATAAAATTAAAACCAAATACATCTTATTTTGTGAAATATAAAATATTAATTTTTCTCTGGAGTGTTGTGACTTTACTTGGTATTTGGTGCTAAAATATTGACAAAAAGAAAAGACAATGTTTGCAAAGTTTTAAGAAGTAAGTTCGAAAGTAGTGGTAGAATTTTAAAGCAGGAGGGCACTTTAGAAACTATCTAGTCATTTTCCCTTGTTGCATATGTGATAAAGTTACATGACTTAGCCAAAATCACAAAGCTCATTCATTTTAGAACTTGGGTACTGGGAAGAAGTGGACAGCTCCTTCATTCAAGGTCATAGAACTCTTCCAGACAAAAGAGGTATTGAATTAAAAAAATATCTAACCCTTTTCCTTGAAGTCATCGAGAAAAGACACCCATCTCTCTCTATGTAATACATCTTCTGCAGGTGGATGAGAGGAACCACGTTTTCTTATCTCAGATAGTGAGAGGACTTTTGCCTCATCTCTGGCAAGATGTCTCTAAAAATGTATATATACAGGGCAATTACAAATCAGTGTTATTAAGAAGAGAATTACTGATCTGTATTTAAATTTCTAGACAATGTTTCTCAATTTTTTGCAAAGAATTATCGTGGATCATAGTGCCTAACCTACAGTGAATGTTAGATTTAGACATTATGAGTAGCTTACCATTTAATTTCATCAGTCCATTATAAGACTAAAATATAAGACTTTTCAATTAAACTTGTGATGGTATGAGAAAATCTAAAATGATATAACCAGCAGAAGCTTCGGAAAAGCAAAGTGTGAAAGAAGGAATATTATTTCTTGCAACTGTTTAAGAATTAGCTATTACCTCTATTAAAGGTATTTCCCTCAAATATAGTTATTATGTCACTGACCTACTGCCAGAGGACTTTTGCTTTTGGAGTTGCTTTTCCTGGGTGAGTAGCAAGTGTGTGACTAGCACAGAGAATCTCTCATGTGTCCAACCAGTACACATTTGCAAGATGGCTGTCTAAGGTCAGGGTATGGTCTATGGCCGTGAAATGGAGCAAAGCCAATTAGGCCATGTGTGGATCAAGCCTGTGACCTTGACCTCATTAGCACTGTGCTCTGCCCAGCTCGACTAACTAGCCCCAGATGGTTAAGCTTAATTCAACAGTTTGTATACAAGTACCCTAGAGCACATTCAGGGCAATCCAAATTTTTGAACTGAGCACTTTTTGTGTCTGGCTTAATACAAAAGAACTTGATGTTTTTCTTCTCTTGGTTAAAGAAGAATGGTGAACTTTATTCTAGGTTTGTTGAAATTCAATACCTCTTTTGGGCTGCTCCCTCTCCTTCTCTCTTCAATTATGAGAAAAGTTGTAAAGTGCTATATCCTGACCTCACTTGCTTTGGCAAGTTTAACAAGCCATTGTGGTAGAAACAAGGTATTGCCCAGAGGCCACTAGAATTCATTTGGTGTTTGCTCCGTATTCTGCAGGGTCCTTCCTCAGACACACACGTTGACAACCTGAGAACTTGCAGAATTTTTTCTACAGTTTTACGCCTTAAAAATGTGGACGACCCTTTGTTTGTAGCATCTTCCTTTTTTCTTCTTTTCTTGAGTGATAATTTTTAGAGTGGTTATATTCAAATAGATTTAACCAGTCAAAAGTATTTTATGATGATCTACAGCAAAATGTGATACACTCATTGAGTTAGAAGAAGAGCATAAATTATTGTACCTACCTTTAAGAAAATTATAGCTAATAGGAAACGTATATGTGAATACACACATACGCTCCCATCTATGCACATATTTATATCATGCTAAAGATGAACTAAAAATATAAAGCAGCTTATGGTATGAAACTTTTGAGAGTATGAATCATCACATCAGTCAATTTAAGTTAAGAAGAGATGTTATTTCAGCAGTATAAGTCCAAGAAATATTTTATAATGATAATTTCCAATCTGAAAAAACAAATGAGGCAACGTTGAGAATTAGAGAAACTGGACTTTGATGTGCTTAAAGTACCTAATAAGACAATGTTGTTTAAGCTCTTACTCCTGCTGTTTCTCCAACTCTGCTGAGGTTACTGCTTTATTCCCCATTGTAGGAGGATGTTTCCTGCCATGAGAGTGAAGATCACAGGACTGGATCCACACCAACAGTACTACATAGCCATGGACATTGTGCCTGTGGACAATAAGAGATACAGGTAACAATGAGTCTGAGCTGTGGAACTGTGACCAGAATCAACATTACAAGACAGTTCTTTAAAAACATGAGATGATGCAGTTTAACAAGCACACTGTACAGAGTGCAAAGAATAGAGGATATGTCAATGGCCTGTGACAGAGCACCAGCCAAGAAGTGGTAACTTTGATTTGGAATCTTGCTTAGGTCTCTGGATGAAATGAGATAGTGTCACCCAGGGGAACAAAAAGTCAAAGTGATCTTAAGTCTCAAATTAATTGAATTAATATTGAAAGTGGTTTATGTACTGAATAATTTGGTTTGTGAAATGCTAAATGAGTTGGGATGATTTATTTTGGAGAGGGTAAGAAGTGGGCGAGTGTAGTATTCAATTATGTATCTGATGGATCACTCTATAAATGATGGAGAGAAAGAATAGGAGAATTGGGTAAGATTTCAAGAAGAATATCTAGCTAGGAAGAATAGTTGTTCATTAATATGAGTTGTGAGCAAGTTTGTTGAATAACTTTCCTCAAAGTCACTACAAATGCCAATATAGTCTCCATGTCTCTTGCATGGCTTATACAGAGTTCTTGCCAGAAAAAAAGTTGTGACTTAACTCCTTTCAAATCTCACTCAATCAGTGAATCATTTTTTCGTCTTTGAAATATCAAAAGTCCAAGAAGTTGGCCCTAAACCCTTGAATTTGGAGTCTTTGATATGATGGGGAAGGTCTGGATTGCAGGCCTTAGGAGAGAGGATGCCTCGGGCTTTTTGTATTAGAGAATCTTGGGAGCTGTGATTTGAACCGAGTGCCTCTGTTTGCTAGAGTTCATGTCCCATATGGTCCCTTAGAACTGAGAAGCAGGGAAGTGCCAGGCCCATGGAGAAAGCCCTTCAGAACCACAGGAAGATTGGCAAAATCTGGAAAACTGACTTCTTTTGTTACCAAGAACATCTTATTTCCAGTGGCTGGAAAATAGTGTGAAAGAGAATGAGGTTCATCAAATAAAACACGAACTGGGAATATTTGATTTTTTTTCTGGGAATGGTTACACTAAGGCAAAGGCCCTTTATAGGAATGCCTCAAAATCCAGATTCTTAGCAAGGAAATGGTTAACGAGTGAGAGGTTTGGAAGGTCTCTGCACATGGCTGCATTTTATAGGACGATATGGAAGATGTTTTTAATAAGGAACAAAATCCCGAACAAGTGGCCAAGGGATTATATGGTTTGCATTTTAAAGGTGAAAGGTTGCAGTAAAATGCCTTTCCCTAGCTAGACATGTGAGTTCAGGATGCCTGTGTGCACACAGGGGTGCATGGCAAAGAGGGGGAAGAAAGAAAGAGGACTGTGAGAATGTTTTCCTCATGAGAGCTGCAGCTTTGACCATTAACTACAGCATTTCCCTGCCCTCCGCACTCTCTCTCTATTTCATTTCCCCTGGCTATCTGCCCTCCTCTTTTTCTCCTTTGATTCTGTTTCATTCCCATTTATTTCTCCATTCTTGTCATCTCTTCGTTTCTCTCTCCTCTTCCCCGTCTCAACTTGGTTTGGCATCTCTGTCCTCTCTCTGCATGGTCTCTGAATTCTCATCTCTTTCCCTTTACCTCAGATATGTGTATCATAGCTCCAAGTGGATGGTGGCTGGCAACGCTGATTCCCCTGTGCCCCCAAGAGTTTATATACATCCTGATTCTCTAGCTTCTGGAGACACCTGGATGAGACAGGTAGTCAGTTTCGACAAACTCAAGCTGACCAACAACGAATTGGATGATCAAGGACATGTGAGTCAAAGAATCCCATCTTCTGTTTCCTAACTCTTCCCCTTTTTACTTTAGAGCTGACTAGCCCCAGGCTTTTTCAGAGAGGTCAAATAAGAATCTCTACACCACTTTAAGGCATTTTAAGTTAGCAAGCATAGAAGTGTTTTTCTCCAGTTAAATTTCATTTATTATAAATCTAACATTTAGCAAACATCTGCTATGAATCAGGTTGTGATTATCAGACAAAGTCCTTGTGCTCCAGGGAGTTACAGTCCATCAAGGAGGCAAGACAGAAATTCAAGACAAATTAAATATGTTTAAAAAAATCACAACATTCAGCTGAATAACTCATAAAGCAGTAAATTAAAGGGAAACAAGTACATGACAGTTTTGGCTGGTTTGTCAAAAAAAAATTATGAATTTATAAGGGAAGGCTAAGTCTTAACACTTTCTAGGTATAATTGGAGCATCTGATGTTACTAATTTATCTTTGGTAGTGAAACATGCACTGGATTTGAACTGAATGCCAGGATCCATACTGGATACTCTAAGAAGATCAAAGATGTTAAAACCATAGCTCCTATCTTTAAGGACATGACAATATTCTGAGGGAGTGAGAACCCATATATCCCATTCACTCTCAAATAACATAAAAGAATGTTCATATATTCAATAATGAGTGCAAATAATAGCATATAGCATTTAAATGGACCCAGACTGAAAATTTGAAGTTGCCGGGAATAATTTGTCACATGTCAGAGGTTCTGAGACTTTTTAGGAGAGTGTTATCCACTGGCACTAGAACAGTCATTCAGCATTTATCCAATTAAAGTAAGCATATTACAGCTACCATCTGTGATAATGATATCCTACTGTATGGCTTCCAGTAATGCTATCCAATCCCATAGTCTTTCCTGCCATGGGCAAGTACACTGGCTTCCAGTTTTCTGCACATCCTATCCCCGATCTGTGCTCTTCATATAATGCTTATATTGTGTGTTTCCTTTTGCACAAGAGTTTGAAAAAGCGGAGGGACCTTAAGACCAAGCCTGGCATAATTCCTCTTCTGATTTCAGATCATTCTGCACTCTATGCACAAATACCAGCCTCGAGTTCATGTGATTCGCAAGGACTTTAGCAGTGAGCTTTCACCCACCAAGCCCGTCCCTGTTGGGGATGGGGTGAAAACCTTCAATTTTCCTGAGACTGTGTTTACCACAGTCACGGCCTATCAGAATCAGCAGGTAAGAGGGGGCCTTTGGGAGTCTTTTGCTGTGTCTGCTTTTTAAAGGAGTGTACCTTGCTTTTGGCAAGAAATGCTTAGTCTTTCTATGGGGTACTGAAGAGTTGGAATGGGAGACACGGGTCTTGTCGTGTACATGGGGCACTGGTGCTGACAGTATGGCAATACTTAGAAACAGCGTACGTAGTCTAGATTTAGATCAGAGACAAGATCTTGACCAAGAACTCCAAACCTTCTAAGTTATTTTCATGTCTCTCTGTACTTGTCCCTGTGCTCATGACCTCTGCTACATCCTGGCAATGACACTCATCATTTGGAATTCTTTGGCAAGTACCGAAGTTTGATTCATGCTTTCCCTCTTTTCTGCAGTTTTCTGTGTATCCTTCCACCAGGCTACATCAAAGTCATCAAGTTTCTCAAAGTCTGTTTAAGACCCACCACTTTCATTTCCATTTTCAGACTAAATTTACCTCCATGTGACTATCAGCCACATCCTAAGATCTGTACGGTTTTATGTCTGTAATACAATTGTTCATTCCAAAGATATTTAATGAAAACTTACCACATTCCAGGCTTAGCAGATAAATAAAGCTGATTAAGATGCATTTCTCCTTTAAGCAAAGAAAAGTTTTTGCTGGGTAAAAGACACATAAATGCATAATGATAGTAGAGTGGAATAATTCAATGACAGAGCTGAGTGGTTCTTGATTTGGAGAATTAGGTAAGTTCTTCTGGAAGAGTTGACACTTTTTTCTGATGTTAACACACATATATGAACTAGCCAGAAGAATGCAGAAGAAATGTGAATTGAGGAGGGGAAGGGATAGGAGGAAATCAAGTCTGAAGTTATTGTGGGCATTCTAAACATCATTCTTTTCTCTGAGGAGGGTAGCTAGGTGGAGTTGCACATAATCTCACATTATGCGATTCCCTCCAATTTGCCTGTGAATCCCGTTTTTGTGAATTGGATTGTATTTACTCTTTTGGCAATTGTCTAATTCAAAGGATCCTGCATTGAACTTTTTCCAAAAACAAAGAGGCATTTGTTTGCCTATCTTGCTTGAAAATTAGCATTCTTTTATTTGGGGCCTGCGTGAAGCCAAATGACCTCACACAATTATACTCAATACATTTTGCATTGGATATGCTGCTTTGTGCTCTGGCAACAAAAGCAAAAAAGAAAAACATTCACTTACTAATTATTTAACAAGTGCTTATTGTGTATCAGGCAGGTGAATTGAGTTATATAATCATTGGCTTGTATAGAAAGGGTATTTCTATTTTTCATGATCCATCTGTATAGGATTTCTTAGATATTCTTTACTTTCAGAGGAATTTGACATACAGCAACTCCTTAGGCTAGTAAATGTGAAGTCCTCTGTGGTTGTTAGACTTTCTCAGCAGTTGTAAAGGGTTTCTAACTTCAGATTTTCTTTATGGATGCCACATTTGATCTAAAGTAGAAGAAGAGCTTTAGTTTCCTTGGGATGCTATTTAACAACTATTAAACCTTCTCAAACCCCTCAGATGGTAAAATTGCTGAGGCCATAGAGGATCCATACAGTAAACTATAATAATTAAGACTTTTCAAGGTCTGATACAAGATATAGCAACAATATAGACATGGTTTTTGGAGCAAATGGAACGTTGGGATTAGCTCTGGCTCAGAAAGGGAGAAAAAGCCTAAATTCTTTGAATAACTCATTAGACTTTTCTAAGAACACCCTAGCCACAGTTTTCATCATTAGTTTCTCACGAAGGCAGCACGATGACAATAGATATTCTAACTTTTGAATTTAGTTTGTAGAACAAACTGGAACCCTGAAGCATTAACATTCTACTGCCTCATTGAGATCAATTAGAGAGTCTAGGAGAGCCATTATTGTAACCCAGTTGGAATTAGAAAGTGACAACTCACCTTGACAATGAGGGTGGACCGAGCATGGACACCTGGAATCCCTTTCACTTCTTTTACCTTCTCTCATAGTCAGTGTTCCAGCATATGAGTACATTCTGCTCATGTGAATATTTTGTCTACATCTGGACTGGGGTGGGGGCAGGATACCATGATTAAGATCATGACATTTGGCAGCAGATATACTTGGTTTGATTTCCAATCTTTCTACTAACAAATCGTGTGACGTTGAGCACATTTCTTAATTCCTTTCAACCTGTGTTTCCTGGTTTGAAAATGTGCCGGCCTCATAGAGTTACAAGGACTAGATGAGGGAGCACGCATAAATTCACAGAAACCTGGCATTCAATTAATAGTAGTCAGTCTACATTGCTCCATGACTAGATCTGCACAGGCATGAAGGAGAATGGGGCACAGAGGCAATTTTAAAGAATAAGTTGCTTATTTAAGAAAGCGTGGATTGTTGGACATTGGAGGGGCTGAATTAACTCTCAAAGGGATTATAATCAGTAGATCAACTACTTTGATCTCTCTGTCCTCATGTCATTTTGGTGAATTCATGATGTGCTGACATTCAAAATAGGTGAGTCATACTCAAATCTGCCCATTTTGGGATCAAGATAACAGTTTTTGCCTGTTTAACAAGCCCCTAATCCCTGGATAAATCAACAAGCATGATTGTTTAACATTCCCTTTGGCTGTGTAGATATGATTTAATATAATACAGTACCTTCTAATAATACAAAATAACCTGAGGTCTTTCCCCCAGGAATCCTGAAGTCTGTATCCCGTAGGTCAGAGCTGTTACCTAACAATCATTCTCAGACTTGTTCTAAAGATGCCAGGTAGCATAAATTGTTCTTTTTTGTGAGCTATATTCACCTATTACTGTATTTTTATTCTTCTCGACATTCTAGAATGAGAACAATCACTATGGCAAAACTTTTTACTTCATCTATTTCTTTTTAAGGGTATGATTAGGAGACCTATAAAAGAGTAAAGTGTAGAAAAATGGTAGTACCTCAGTGTTCTCAGGAACTTGTTTGGAGGAACACAGTTGTGAAGAAGGGACAACAGGGGGTGTGTAATGGAAATGAAATGCTCCCCAGACTTCCTAAGAAAAAGCAATGTTTTGTTCCACAGACAGCAATGGGAGAGACATTTGGAGATGAAGGTTTTAGTCCTAAATTTTCCACTAGCTACCTATGTTGCTCTGAGCAAGTTGTTTGTCTTTCACAATAATTGGGCTTCAATTTATTCTTCTAGAAAATGAGGAGCTGGCTTATGCTTTCTAAGGCCACTATTGTCTCTGTAATTCTAATTTATCCCTTTTTTCCTTGCACGATTTTTAATGCGGAATGGGAACAATTTATTGTTATCAAATTAAGGCAATCAACACATGATTTTTAAGTACTGAAAATTATTAGAGTGTTCATGTCTGTAAACTTAAAAAAATTCCCACAATATTCTAGGCAAATATATTATTTAGCAAGTCTATATTTGCGGGGTAGGAATATGGTATTTTGTAAACAAAACATTCCCAAATATGCTATTTCTTTGTGACTTCCCAATCATACTGTGTTAAAAAGCCCATGTTCCTGCTGACTTCTGTCTTGTTACCCAGGCTAGACATCTGGCTCTCCTACATCCAGTCTGCCACTGAACTCTGTTGCTTCTACTGACAGAATATTTTCTAAACTCATCGCTTCTGCCTTTGCTCTGTTCCTGGCTTTCCCCGCCCCCCACCTTGGGCTGTTATGATAGCTTCCAGTTAAGTCACTTGGACAGCTTGGTGTCTCATGGGCTGTCATTGCTAGATGAATCTCACTGAAGCACTGTGCTTATTGCATCATTTCTTTGTCAGAAATTTTCAATGACTCTTCTGTGCTAGGTTATCAAGTCTAGGATCCCAAGGCTTTCTGATGAGATCCTCTGATGCAAATCACCAACTACATTTCTAGGCTCATTTTTTGTCATCCCTCAATCTAGATCCACAAAAGTGTAGCAAGTTCGCTAGATTTTTACCATTGCCTGACCTTTGTGGTCAACTTGCCTTGTATCACTGTTTTCTGTCTTAGAAATACCATTCTCCTTTGTCTTTGTCTGTCTAGATTCTTTCTACCCTTCAAGTTTGGCAAAAATGCTATTTCTTAAAACCTTCTTTACTTTTTTCAGCTGCAAATGAGCTCTCCCCACTTATGACTATTAGGGTCCTATACCTCTCTCATGGCCTTATCACAGTCTAACCTTAGTGTGTGTGTGTCCTAGCTTTCTCTTGACATTTTGAGTTTTTTAAGAACACAAGTTGTGCCCTTTACAAAAACAGCATGATATGGCAGAAAACACCAGTTGGGAGTTAAGAAACTTGCATTTTATACCAAATTCAGACTGTACTGCCCTTGACAAATCACTTCACCTCAGTATTCTGATTTGCAAATTGATGATTTGTTCTGAATCAGTGCCAGTTCATGGGGAAGTTTTTTTGAAGTTCCCTGAAAAATGCAAAAAAAAAAAAAAAAAAATTAAAGAAACAGGGACTTTTTATAGATGTATACATTCAATTTAATAGACTTTACATTATTCTGTTTGGTCCTTTCTGCTTTTTGTTCAAAAATGTCACTTATTTTATAAAATAGTGATGGCAGGAGAGAGTAGATAGATGTTTCTCTTCGCTTGGTAGAATGAAAAACTGGGATGTAAACATTGATCCCTCAAATTTTGAGGGAGGGATTAGAATTGGCCTAAGAAATTCTGAAGCCCATCTCCATAATTCGAAGTTATTTGTGTCTGTCCCATAGTGCATAGCACTGAGTATATGCTTGGCATATGACTAAATAATGGAATGAATGATTAGCCACCATGTCTCTACCCCTGGTTTTCTTACATGTCTTTGGTTCTGCTTCTTGGAATGTAAGTACTAGTGAAGTGCAAAGAGAACTTTTTCTATTTTCACGGAGTATTTTGTGCTTTACTTTCCCCTTTTCCCATTTCTTCCTCCCACCCTTGTTTCCTGACCTATAGATGCCCAGGGCTGCTAGCATACTGAAGTTCCTATAACTATTATTTGCTCTCGTAGTGCCAACTTGGCAGGTCTATGGCAGAGAAAAAGGTACAGCATGTCCAGAATCTCATCATGGAGAATAAGGTGGTAGAGGTGGGAGTAAAGACAACTCAGCACACTATGTTTTTTCTTAGAAGAAGCTGATGCCAACATGTCCTCGTGGAATTAGCAGGAATTTCCATTGCAAAGTCTTTGTCTTCTTTAAGGGAAAAAGACCGCTGAACGTAGATTTTTTTTTTTGTTTCCCAAATGGGAATCTAGATTTCAAAAAGACATAGCCTTCTTCTCCCCAGGTAACACAGCCTTATTTCTTGATGAGAATTGGCTACATGAACCAGATAGGAAGTCTGAAACCACAGCCAGGTTTGTGGAAGTAAAGCCAATAGGATTTCCGAACCATTCATTATAGTCTAAATTATTGAACTGGTTTTGCTGGCTCAAATCAGTGCAGATCTTTTTTTTGTATGGGCTAGGGTTTTTTTGTTTTGTTTTGTTTTTTCCCCTATGGAAAAATGGTTAAAAAATAAAAAATACTAAGAGAGTGTTACTAAGACGCTCTTTCTGCCTTGGTACTATAAAACGATACTGGGGATATTCAAGTTTCATTTCCTTTGCAGGTTGTGTTATTTATGTCTGCCCTGAGCACTGTGAGGTATACCTCATTTATTAACTGCCTCTGTGTTACTAGACATGAAGTCTGTGACAACGATTACAATTAATGGTGACAAGGCAGCAACCACTCCCTTATATGCCGCAGTCTTCAGTAACTCAGACTACACCAATAAGTATAAGATTATGGAAATAAAACCAGCAGAAAAAAAATGCTTCTATAGCGCCTGTCTTCCCTGTCTTTATCACTGGGCCAAGCTTGAACATGATGCCTGTAGAATAGTTTTAACTTCACAGGAGGCTGCTGATAGACCTTGCTCTGACTGAAAGGACGTTTAGAATTTTTGTATGTAATGCCTGCAGTGAAAGCAAACAGAATTGGGAGAATTGTTTGGCTTAGATTCTCTAAAACTTGTCATGGCGTTGGGACTAGCAATCCCTGGTTCCCACATCGATATTTACTCACTCATGGAACAAATATTCATTGGGTACACTCAGTCTGTCACACTAGGTTCTGCTTGATTATGATTATGAAGTCAAAGTCTCACGCTGTTGTCCAGGCTGGAGTGCTGTAGCACACTCCTGACTCTCTGCAGTTTGAAACTTCTGGGCTCCTCCAGCTTTAGCCTACTGAACAGCTGGGACTACAGGCATGTGCTACCATGCCCAACTATTTTTTTTAAAAATTTCCATTATAAAGATGTGGGGTACATTTCAGGGTTATATAAACATTGATCATGCAGGTACCCTTGTCGATGAGGTAAGCCTCTCCTTCTCCTAGCACTCCCCCTGGCAGTTTCCCACTACTGCCAATCACTTTCTTATAGCATTATAATTGTTCAAGCTCCGTTTGAGTGAGAACATATGGAACTCTGTTCTTCGTTTCTGTGATAAATCATCGAGTATGATCGACTCCAAAATTTTTTATTATTTTAAGAGACTAGGTCTTGCTATGTTGCCCAGGTTGGTCTCAAACTCTTGGGCTCGAGCAATCCTCATGCCTTGGTCTCCCAAAGTCCTGGGATTACAGGGTGAGCCACCATGCTTAGCCTTTGCTTCATTAAATGGTGTATAAAATAGACATGGCTCCTACGTGTGGTCCAGAAGAAGATACAGGCGGTACATATGTAAATTATAAAAAAGAAATGTATAGTTACCAGTTGGGTTAAGGGCAAAGGTGGACTCAAAGAGGGTGAAGTTAAAGAGACTAGCAGAAGTATTTGGAGAGATGATCAGGGAAGTTCTCGCTTGGGAGAGAACATTTTGACTAAGATTTAGAATGAGGAGTCAGCTGTGTGAAAGATAGAGAAAAGAACATTTAAAAAAAATCCAGGTATGGAGCAAGTGTGAGAGGCCTGATCATGTGCACGGGAAGAACTCGGCACATCCCAGTTTGGCTGGAGTCTACGGACCAGGGCAGAGGCGTGTTGGTAGGGATGAAACAGTGGGCGGGAGGCAGGGCATGTTTGCCCTGCGAGGCCGTGCAAGGAGCTTGGATTGAATTTTGAGCCATGGTAGCCACGAGAGAACTGTACAGTCCAGTTGTGTGTGCTATCAAAGACCACCTGAATGGCCATGTAGAGAAGTGATTAGACAGACACAAGAGTGGAAGACGGGAGGTCCGTTCTAAAGCCACTTAGAGTGGTTTGGTCAAGAGATGATGGTGACCTGGTCTGTGGTCAGGGAGGTAGAGATAGATAGCTGTATTTGGGTCTATCTGATAAATATAATTGTGGAGTAGGGTTGAAAATAAACTACTCAAATGTGCCATATATGTATCACTTTCTATAACTGATTTTCCTGAGAAACTCTGGCCTCTGTATTGGGGTAGGGTAAGAGGAAATGTAAACTTTTCAATTCTATTTGGGATGAAATGTTTCTTCATGTAAGTCGATTTACTTTGGGTAAATATATATATTATATTACCATATAATGTATAATATAGTATATATATGTATATACCCCTTTTCCTTGCTCTACTCCATTGTCTCTGGATGTACACTGCATGCATAGCATTTGGGGAGGAGGTTTATATGCAATCATCGTGGCTGCTTGTGGGTTCCTGTGCTGTTTTCTGGGCTCACTGGTCTCTACTGTGGGGTATTTGGTCTGGTCTGTCCTTGGGTCTCTGGTGCCAAGATGCTTTCCTTGTAAGAGACTGCTGAATTTGTGCTTTGGCTTCTTGTCCTGCTCAGAGTCTCGAGGGTCTTCCTTGCTGGCTCAGCCCCACCTCAGGACTCGCCCACATCTTCTGTTTGACTCCTGAGTCGACTGTAGCTTGTCTGTGTCACAGTCACTCTCCCTTCCCTGTCTGGCTTGTGAGGACTTCTGAGTTCCTTACCCAACAAAGAGGGGCCATGAGAATCCTGGAGGTACATGCTCAGGCCTCTTCCTTTTTAATCCTACAAGGTGGCATTTATATTCTGATGCAACCCACCCCATATATGTATGAAGGTCACCCTGTCCATTTTCTCTAAGTTTCCCCACCTTTATTCCTGGTTTTGGTTTGAATGGAGAATCTAAGGCATGTGAAATCTAACTGCTCGCTTCTGTTTTTTTCTATCTTCCCTTTTCTCCTATTCCACTGAGGTATGAGAAGGGGAGGAAATTTGTTTTTGTTTTTGTTTTTGAGTTGAGGTCTCACTCTGTTGCCCAGGCTTGAGTACAGTGTCACAATCACAGCTCAAACTTCCTAGGCTCAAGTGATCCTCCCACCTCAGCCTCCTGAGTTTCTGGGACTACAGGCATGTGCCACCCTGCCCAAATAAATTTTTGATTTTTATTTTAGAGATGAGGTCTTGCTATGCTCCCCAGGCTAATCTTGAACTCCTGGGCTAAACCAGTTCTCCTGACTCAGCCTCTCAAAGAGCTGGGATTATAGGCATGAGTCACGCTATCTGGTCTGAGGATTTTTAACTTTTGAGAAACCACCTAATATCATAGTCTTGCCTTTCATAAGACAGCAAGCCTTTTGGCCCAGCTGTCATTTGCATCTCTTTCTATATTGAGTTGATGCATCAGTTCATAGCATTTTTTTGTTTGCTCATGGAATGCCAATGTTGTTGCATGACAGTTGATTTGTCACACTTCATGCCTTTGCCAATTCTTGGGTTGACTGACAGGGACCATCGTGGACTAATGTGTTTAAATGGTCTTCAGCAAAGCCCAATAGCCTTCCTGAATGTGGAGCATCACTCAGGTCAAAGTGGCCCTCTTTAAAACAACAAAACCATTTTCTTGCCATGCTTTCCCTGATGGCATTCTCCCTCCACAAGGCACAAATATCTTGAGCCGCCTCCTCTGCCTTTGGTCCTCTGTTAAACTCAGACAGAAAAACATGTCTGAAGTGTTAATTTTTTCCCCTTGATAGTCCATATTCTTTAGCCCACAGATAGCTCTTTCTTCAAATCTTCAAAATGCAAGGTGTAGTCACAAACACTGTATTGCCATTCCAAATGAAAAATGACAAGCGATAAACTCCCAACACTGCAGTATTGCCGTGCCACAAATAAATGCTATGAACTTATACATCAACCTAATACTATGAAAGACACTCATCATATCCGAGTCAACAAGGCTTCCTCTTGATTTGGGAGCCATGAGACTAAACTAAAGATTATTGAGGTTAAAAATACATTGGTTTCAAGTGAGGACTAAGGGGAGACCCAAGCATGACCTGTATGATGACGTCACACTTGTATACTTAATCCTGAATTGTACCCCACATCTTTAAAATAAAACAACTTTTAAAAAATACATTGATTTCATCCTCTAAAATATTGTCACTGTTATCCTTGGTATTTGTAGACGCAGCCAAAGTTGTCAGCATAAGCATTAGCTGGGATCATCATTTGGTTCATACAGCTAAAATTGCTCTCTTCTGCCTGTTGAGTGATCTAAAAGCCCGACCAGAGTAACAAAGGCTTCCCGGGATGTGGCCTCAAGCTGGCCTCCTACCTTCTCTCATTGCTCCTCTTCCCATAGCTCTGGTCAAATCAGACTCCTCAATGTTTCTGGAATACATATCATTCGTTCCACTTTGATGCTCTGGTTTACCATAGGGCCTTTCTTATGAGATGTTTCTCTTGTTCTTTTCTCCCACTCTTGTATTTTTCATTAAAATCCCGCACATCTTTCAAAGCCAAGCTCACATGTTATCTCTAATATTAAACCCAGAACCCTTCAACTTGGAGTAATTGCTATTTCATCTAAGCTCCCGTGGTACTTTGCCTTCATTGTGAAATTTATCACCTTCTGTTTTATATTGTAGTTATCCGTGCACATGTCTGCTTTGTTCTTCTAGATTATCGACTTTTTGGGGGGGAAGGTGGATGATACACAGCTATACACTGACTGAACACCACTGTGTCACCTGTGTTGCCTGTCATATCGCTTCGCACATAAGAGGCACTTGATGATAAACAATGAATGGCACAGCCATGCTCTTCATAAAGCTCTCTAAATCTCACATTAAGAGCTTTGAAACAAGTGTAGAGGTATCAGTTTTCCTAAACATTTGGCGAATTTGTCTATCAAATTTCCATGCATACCCGTTGACCTGGAATCCAATGAGCTATGGGAAATAGGCTTTTCAACCATTTCTCTCAGGTCCATGAAGTAGAGTGTTGTTATAGTTACAGTGGTCTGTGGAGACCCCCAAAACATGTCAGCACAGTCATATATCAGAAACGCCTATCATAAATGAGTTGGACAGGATAAGCCAACTTGAAAGAGAAAATAAAATATTATAACCCCAACTTGAAAAGAAAATATGGTGCATGGTTTATTGCTGTGGATTATGGAGGAAGAAAGAACTGATTTTAAGTAAAACACAGAAAAGCAATGGCACTCTTTAAATACAATACAGTATTCACATGGCAGACACTGGACTTTAGAAAGCCAAAACTTTAGGCTCCTGCTCTGGTCTATAAAATACATGTAAAATTGCTTTTGCCATGTTATTAGTGCTACATTATCAGTGTGCCATTCTAGAGGCAAGGAATGTTTAAGGAGAAAATAATCTTGAAGTCTTGAAGACTTTTTTCAAGTCAGAGTCTGTTTGCTAGACTCTCACATTGCATTTTAAAGACCTTTAAAAACGGTGGCTTTGGAAAATTCCACCCTGATGAAATGAGGCAGAAGAGAATAGGAAAGACTTGCAACATAGGCGATAGACTTCTGCAACTATCAGAAAGACAACAATGGGTTTAAATAGTGTGCTTTCCTTCTTTCTAGAATCACCTTGTGTTGAAAATGCCTTCTTTCTCTCCTGAGCCCTCTAGCCCCACCCTTATGTATCCATTGCTTGAATATATTGAGTCATTATCAACTGGTTCAGACACAAAGGTGTCAGAATGCCTCCTGTGACCATGGCTGAAAGCGGAAACACTAGCATGCATATGGAATGTGTTGGTCAGGTTTGTTTCAGTCTAGATAATGTGTACTACCATGGCAAGGTTTGCCAGGACTAAGAGAGGATACAGTGGAGAATGAGGTTATGCACGGAGGGGAGGTTAAACCAGATGGCCCCTGAGGATCTGTCCAACCTGGCTCACTGGATGTGCTGGGTTTGCTGAGTCTCATGAAGCTGCCTCATTGTTATTTCTGATTCGCTTGTGAGTCTTGAAGACCAGATGAGGTGGACTGCACTCTGTCCCATTCGGTCTCACATTTGGGGATTTTCCTTTGGGTAAAACCCTGGCAAAAGTCTAGCTACTTTTTTTCTCTTTACCTGAACATTTCAGGTCATTAAATGAACAACTCCTAGTGGTGGGAAAGGCAAGATGGAGTGAAATGGAAAATGCAGTCGATTATTTGGGTTTTTCAGTCTGAGGCAGACTGTCTGGTGGTCTGAGTCCACCTGACTGAATTGCTTGAATTCATTCATTCATTATTCACTCACTCGTTCTCCATTCATTTACTCATCTATTCAACAAGCATTGGATTAAGTGGCTCCTGTCTGTCTTGTACTGTGGCCCTGACTACTGCCCAGTTTTTCATCCCAGTATCTGTCTAGGCAAGTGATTTATCAACACTTTGGGGCAAGGAAGATGAGTAGAAGAGAGTTTACTGAGTCACACACTGGGTAAACTTTGGTCTTTAAAGAGAAGTCAGTCAGATGGGCCAGACATCTGTGCGCCAGGCCAAGTCCTATGCCAGACTTCAATTTAAACCTCAAAATAAAAGGAAATAAAATACAGCAACAGCTATTATTAACAGAGTGATTTTTGTTAATTTTCTAAGAGTAATAAAAAAGAAATCAGTTACTATAAAAGCAATTCATACTTATTTGTTTGTTTCCAGATCACCAGATTAAAAATTGACCGAAACCCTTTTGCTAAAGGATTCAGAGATTCTGGGAGAAACAGGTAAGAATAATTGGGGAATAGACTTTCTTTTCTATGTGACATTTCTTCCTCCACATCCCATTGGTGGCTCTTGGCTTCTGATTTTCCAGCAACACCTATATGCTCTGCTACTGTGTTGACTAAGGCAAAGAGAAATGGATAGTGGATCCAAGCATAAAGTAGCTTACCCTCAAAGGCCAAACTTTCCAAATTATTTGCTAACACAATCTAAGTTACCAGATCAAATACCTAATGTTGTTTTTCTCCCTACATCATGCTTGGTAATGCAGTCACTTAAAAAAAATTTTATGGTAACTTGTTGTCCTCAAAAGATTGCTATTTTTTCTGATAAGAATTTATACGTGGCTACCACAGCAGTGATATTTCATATCTTTTGCATTATCAGGAAACAAGGAATTGTGTGGACAAATAACATTTTTCAGAAATGTTAAGAGCTAAAAAATTTGTGAAAAAATTTAACCATTTTTCTCCTAGGAAACTATTCCAAAAGATACAAACTATTTCCTCCATGATTAAGGAGAGTTTGTAGAGTACCACTTTCTTTTCTTAGTCAGTTAACTTCCATCTTTATGACTAGGTTGTTATATAATGAAATGCTTAGAAACTGCTGAAGTTTTCTCCTGCTATAAAGGGCCTTAGAAACTGTTGTTTTTCTGCTTAATTCTTTATTTTCTCTAAATTCGATCTCACCCTTCATATATAAAATTAAAATCTGTTATCCTTGGGAAGTTAGGAGAGAACTGAAATAAGTAGGGATACTAGCTATATCTAAGTTTATGGTATGAAAAAGTTTAATCTCATATAGACATATTGAATCCAAAAATGTGACACATCAGTTTCATAAAGTGCATAAACTTTGCAACAACTATTTACTTTAATGGTCAGATTTTCCTTATAGTTTGGAGGTACTTATTTATATTTAAATGATAGATTATCAGGCATTATTGTTCATATTCTCTCTGCAAGAGTTTTCGAATAAACCCAAAATTTTTATTTGGAACCATTTTGTGAAATGCACAGTTCATTATATCAGAACCCAGATTTATGCTAAAAATCAGTCATTTTCAAAATAACCCATGAATCACTTCTCTATTAAACTCATTGTATATTTAGAATACATTTAGATTTCTGTAAACTTTTATTTACCTCAGAATTCTTTAAGTTCATATGTAATGAGTAAAGTAAAATTCACTTAAACTTCCAGTTTGCAGATAATAAAAATGAGCAACATGGTTTAGGTCGAGCAACTACTAGCTAATGGCAGAGCACACTAAAACTCAGACATATGGACTCCAGACCAGATATTTTCTTGTTGGAAAATCCCTTGTTTATAATAAGAGAAAGCCCTTTATTTTCAAAATGCAGTCTATGAAGAATGACTATCTGTTTCTTCCATTTCAGGTGAGCCATGCTTTTCCTTCTCATTAGCTTATGTTCAGGTCCTTCCATGTTCAGGTCACCAGAATGTGCCCGGGAGCCACTTCCTATAGCCTTATTTTCAAGACTCTGCACTTTCGGCTTCCTGAGGACCTTGTTAGTTACAAGCTCAGAGACAGAAGTTGGCCTTTTATACAGAGGCCTCTACACTTGCCTTGGTGGCCATTCTTTGGGGTCAGGACATTTGCGATAGGCTATTTCCAGAGGCTGGCCATGTATGGCAAAGGTTTTTAAGATCTCTAGCTTGGAAATTTGGGGGGCCAAGATGAGAGGGTTGCCTGAGCTCAGGAGTTTGAGACCAGCCTGGACAACTTGGTGAGCCCTCATCCGTACAATAAATCAAAAAATTAGTTGGGCATGGGAGCACATACCGGTCGTTCCAGCTACTTGGAAGGCTGAGGCAGAAGGATCACCTGAGCCCAGCAGGTCGAGGCTGTGGTGCCGGTGAGTGTGCCACTGCACTCCAGCCTGGGCGACAGAGTGAGACTCTGACACACACACACACACGCACGCACACACACAATCTTTAACTTGGAGTTCACAGATGGATTATGGATTTCAGGGGTTCTGTGAGCTCCCAGATATTGTAAGTAAAATTTTGTGTCGATGAGCAGGTATACAGTTTTCTAAGAAGAAGTTTATAGCTGTCTTCAGATTTTCAAAAAGTTCCAAAAGTTAAGAATTTCTGCTCTAGACACAACTGTCTGCCTCCAGTGTTCAAAAATACTGATGTTAGTTATTCAACTACTTTCTTTTTCCTCCTTTTTTTTTTCCTTCTCTATTTCTAGTAGCATTTAGTGTTTATTTTCTTCTCGGCACTTGAAATATTATTTTGTTTAATTTACTTTTTTTCTCCCAGTTGGGATCACTGTTATTCAGAGTTTTTGATCACATTTTCTAAGATTGAATTTGATTCCTTAATAAGTGCTTTTTAATGAACAGGCATCCTATCCTTGGAAATCGCCACCTGGAAGTACTTTGACCATTTGTTGTCTGTATTGCATAGACATCAAGAAATATATATGTCCATCATTGATAAATTTTAAAAAGAAAAAATAAATCAGGATAAGAGGTAGCATGAGAACGGGAGTTACTTTTATAGGGTGAGCAGGTGCGGTCCGTCTGATGAGATGCCATGAGTGATGCAAAGGAAGCTGTCAGACACACACTCTAGGTGGAGGAAACAGCAAGTTCAAAGACAGACGTGTGCCAGACGTGTTTGTATAACGTCAAGAAGACTCTATGGCTACCGAGCATGATCCTTGCCCAAGAACATGACTAAGTGGCACGAGAAGGAAGGGATGAAGGGGCAGGGGCATGGCTTAGAACAGAAAATGGGAACAGATAAGCTGTGTTGACCAGCATTAGATCTATGCTGTAGGAACTTCAGCTTTGAGCACCTTGAAGATTTTGATTTTGCCTCTGGTCAGGAAGTCGTGGCGATATCTCAGTTCAAGCACTAAGATCCTCCTTTACCCTCATCTATGCTGACAGTAGTTTGGGCCCTGGTCACTGCCTGCCCTAAGGCTGAGGATTGTCTTACTGCCTGAGGCAGATAGTTATTTGTCTGTTCTGCCTAGTAGGTAGATCTTCTCTGCAAGGACTCCAGGAAAGCAAAGCTGTAGATCTTCATCAGCCCATTTCTTTGCTTTATTTACTTAATTTTTTTTTCTGGTAGCATGGGGATTCTTCATTATGTCGCATCAAATCCTGCAGGTTACTTGAAGTACTATTAGTGAGTACAATAGTTACTGTGTTCTGGACCCTCCCTTAACTTATGTTTTCTCCGATCTTCCAAACAACTTGTATTTTACAAATGGGGAAATGGAGGTTCAGAAAGGTTAAGCAGCTTTCCTGCTGTCAAACAGTAAAGCTGGAGCAGGAATTAAAACCTCAGTATGCCTGACTTCAAAGCCGGTGCACCTTGTGCTCTATCATGCTAACAGTTCATACTTGACTTGTTTTTATCTTCAGCATAAGTAAAAAACAAAACAAAACAAAAATAGAGTCTATCATACTCAGTGATCTATCACAGAAACAAAGAACTGAGTACCATGTATTCTCACTCGCAGGTGGACTCTGAATGCCTATCAAACTACAACAAGAAGGGGATCGGCAGTAACAGGAAGTGGGTGGGGTGGAGGGAACACAACACCAATGAGGGGGCACAATCCCATTCCAGGCGAAGCGAAGTCCAATGGGAGCCCAAGCTTCACCTACATGTAGACCACTTACGTACCCCACATCTTTAAAATAAAAAGAGAAAAGAAGAAACCAAAAACCCTCAATTCCTCTAAAAACCCTAGTCCACTTAAAACCACTACTCAACTCACCTAGAACCTTTGCTGTTTTGAAGAAAACGAACTGTATAGCAAGTCAGGTGGGACTCTCCTAGCAGATGAAACTGTGAGACATTGAAGTCATATGTCTCATGATGGGGCGAGGATGAATTGTTAAAGGTAGATGCCATTTGTCTCCCCAGCACTCTGGCAAGCTGGATTATAATAAACTTGTGTTAGGGCAAGTTCAGGACCTTTGTATTTTTCTCTTATAAATGTCAAAATTACCTCATAATTTATACGTTAATTCTCACTAACTGCTCGCAGGATCTGATGAGGCCAGTGATCATTAATGCCATTTTGCAGATGGGAGAGATTAATGGATGAGGATACAGAGAATTATTTGCAAATCTGGGTGGTTCTGTGTCAGTGGCAGGACCCAGTTTCCCACTTCCAACCAGCACCTCGTTTCTTGCCCGCCTGTGCTAGTCTTATAAACCTAGGATCTTCCCCATATATTTTCGCCATCAAGTGACTCATGCAGAGGAGAATGGTTTGATGAGCTGCATATAAATGTACCCAAAACATACGGATTACATTTCCTTTAAAACACATGGGCTTAAAAATTAGGGGTGGGGGGAAGTGCTTGGCTAATGTTTTTTGGTTTTGCGGAACACAAAACATTTGTGGAATACTTTGGAGTTACAGAGTTTGCCAAACCTCAAACCAAAACATGTTCAGGTTTGTCGATCTCAATTCATCTTAGTGCAACCCAGGGGCCCAGGAAAGGAAGAGCGAGAGAGGAAAGGTGGGGAGGACGCAGTCACCCACTGCACACTCTTTAAGTGTGAGTCGTTCACAGCCCCAGGAGCTTCTCACACTCAGTGCCTTTAGAGGGTGGCCCCTAGCTGACCGCTGTGTCCTCTGAAGTGTAGAGAAGAGCGCTTGAAGGACCTGTGGGGAGGGTATTTCTTCCCATCCTTCCGAGCACGGAAAGAGATATCTGCCTTCCTTCTAGTCCTACCCTTTTCTCAACGGAAACCAGATTGATCGATCTGATCGCTGAGCCTGGGAGCAGAAACCTTTCAGGATCGGTTTGCCCGCGGAACACACATTCCAGGTTGCCTTTTCGTTGTATGGTAAAAGCCTAGCAGAGGATGCCTAAGGTTTGGGAAGTCCGCTCATTTCTGGGACGTTCTGGCCAACTCACTCAACCGTCTCACCTATGCCATCGTCTCCCTTTATCAAAAATATCAAAAGGGATGTTTTGATCTTGCTTGTGTTGGGCTCTTGTGCCTTCCTCAGAACTGACTCTGAGCTTGGATGAAGATGAGGTGATATTCACTGGGCTGTCTAGGACCCTGGGAAGAGCCCCAGCGAGTACTCCCCCGGTGTACAGCGAATACACCCCGGTACGCCTGTAGTGTCACCAGCATCGGGACCTCTCATCATTCTCCCTGCCTCTTTAGCAAGTGTCACATGAGAAGTATGAGAAGGTCCCCGCTCTTCAAATGTTACATAGAGCTGCTATTTTTAATTCCCAAGCAATTATGCTCCTGAGTGGAAGTCATCACCGGGAGCCTGTGCATGCGTGTGCTTGTGAATGTAAGTGCATTTGGAAGTGTACAAGTATATGTGTGCGTGCATGTGTGTGTGTGAGAGAGTGAGTTGTGCATGTTTCTGTTGTGGGGAAGAGTAGCAGAGAGCCATTTCTATTTATTTATTTATTAATTTTTATAGCTTCCGGGAGTACAAGTAGTGTTTGGTTACACGGACACATTGTATAGTGATGAAGAAGTCTGGGCTCTAAGTGTCCCCACCCCCCGCATGTGCACATTGTACTCAATAGGTGGCTTTTCATCCCTCCAGCCCTCCCCACCCTCTTCCTTCTGAGTATCCAGTGCCCATTTTTCTATCCCATATGCCTTTGAAGATCCTTCACTTAGCTCTCACTTAGAGAACATGCAGTGTTTGGTTTTCTGTTCTTGTGTTAGTTAACCTAGCATGATGTTCTTCAAGTCCGCCCATGTGGCTGCAAAAGACATCATTTTGTTCTCTTTTCTGGCTGATTAGGATTTCGTGGTATGATTATACCACATTTTCAGTATCCATTGATCGGTTTATGGACATTTAGGTCGATTCCACATCTTTGCAATTATGAATTGTGCTGAGATAAACACCTGAGTGCGGGTGTCTTTTTTGTGTGTAACAACCTCTGTTCCTTTCGTTAGACACCTAGTGGTGGGATCGCTGGATCAGAGGGTAGATATACTTTTAGTTCTTTGAGAAATCTTCATAAAGATTTCTGTAGAGGTTCTACTAATTTGCACTCCCACCAACAGCTTATAAGTGATCCTTTTTCATTGCATCCATGTTAACATCTGTTGTTTTTTCAGTTTTTTTATTAATGGCCATTCTGACTGGTATAAGGTGATACCTCATTGTGATTTTAACTGGCATTTCTGTGATGATGAGTGATTTTGAGCGTTTTTTTTTTCGTGCTTGCTGGCCATTTGTATATCTTCTTTTGAAAGATGTCTGTTTATGTCATTTGTGTACTTTTTAGTGGGGTCATTTGCTTTTTTCTTGCTGATTTGTTTGAGTTCTTTGTAGATTCTAGATACTAGTTCTTTGTTAGATGTATAGTTTGCAAATACTGTCTCCCATTCTGTAGATTGCCTATTGTCTTTGTTGACGGTTTCTTTTGATGTGTAGAAGCATTTTAGTCTAATTAAGTCCCACTTATTTATTTTTGTTTTGGTTGTATTTGCTTTTGGGGTTTCATCCATAAATTTGTTGCCTAGGCCAATGTCCACGAGTGTTTTTCCTAGGTTTTCTTCCAGGATTTTTATGGTTTCAGGTCTGACATGTAAATTTTTCATCAATCTTGAGTTCACATTTGTATGTGGTGAGAGACAGGGATCAAGTTTCGTTTTTCTGCATGTAGCGATCCAATTTTTTGGGCACTATTTGTTGAATAGGGTGTCCTTCCTTCCGCGTATGTTTTTGTATGCCTCGTTGAAGATCAGTTAGTTGTAGGCATTTGGATTATTTCTGGATTCTTTATTCTGTTCCACTGGTTCATGTGTCTGCTCTTGTACCAGTACCATGCTGTTTTGGTTACTAAAGTCTTGTAGTGTAATTTGAAGTCAGAGCCTCTAGCTTTGTTCTTTTTGCTTAGGATTTCTTTGGTTATTCCAGCTCTTTTTTGGATCCATATGAAATGTAGTATTGTTTTTTCTAATTCTGTGAAAAATGACATTGGTAGTTTGATAGGGATTGCATTGAATCTGTAGATTACTTTGAGTAATACGGCCATTTTATTGATGTTGATTTTTCCAATCCATGATCATTAGTAGATGGCCTTTTTTTGGAGTGGAGACACTAACAAATTTTGTGTCCAGTCTTTGTCACTGCAATGGGAAGAAAATTGTGTTTACTTCTAAGTTGTTCCTTCTTCTAGATTTCTTATAAACTGTGTGTCTGGTTTTGAATGTGGGGGTGTGTCTTACATGCTCACACTATCCAGAGTTACCTCTGGGAGATTTCTCTTGGTAGGGAGGTGCTGGGAGACAGTATCACCTTCCTTTTCCTAGGGAAACATACTTTCCCTCAGCTTGGAATGTTTTTTGTCCTGTGATTTGTGTTTCTGGGCTCTGACCCCTGCTAAAATGCAAACATTTGGAAGACTGAGACTGTACCTTTTCCAGGTTCATATTTTTAGATTGTTTTTCCATAGCATCAGGTATACAAAATAAAATAATAATTGTTTGTTTAGTAACAAAACAGTCAACTGTGATGGTGAGTGGCAGAGAAATTAAAAGCCAGGAACTCTAGAATGAGAAAGGCTTATTCCAATCAGGGATGAATCAGGTAGAGCGGCAGTGGGGAGCCAGTTTTGGGCACCACTTAAGGAGGGAAGAAAGCGTTAGTCTCTAAAGAGGGTTGGTTTGAAAGACTAATGGCAATTTTGACTTAAGTCCGAGACTGATTACAGCTGTAAGATACTGACTGAGCCTAAGTGTAGACCAGACATTCCTATGCTTGAGACCATCTGCTCTGCTTCTGGATGGCGGGGGCATATCTGTGAGTCCTGGCTCCCTGGAGAAGGACACCTGGCAATTTTCAATGCCGGTAAACTTCAGGAAAGAAGGGTTTCCAGAGGCTGAGCTAAAGCAGAATGAGGTTTGGTCGAGAAAGGTTACCCAGTCGTAAACTGACAGGTAAAATTAGGTCTTGGGGCGTGGCCACCCCATGAGGAACTTGTACCAAAGAGAAGATAAAAGTCACGAAGCTGAAGAGAAGCAGCGCCTTTGCGCTGGGTCTCATTGTCGAGAAACAACCGCGGGAGGTACATCTACTCACATGCCTGGAGAGCCCACCGTACCCAGCTAGAGGGAGTATGACAGCGGCCAGGTCCTGCACACTAAAGGGGTCGGAAAGGAGTGGAGGGAAGAAGACTCTGTGTGTCTCTCCTCCCACGTCCGATGTGAAAGCCTTGTCTCTGGCAGGGGTGGCTGCCGAGACTTTCCAGGAAGCCCAAGTCTGCTTGGGAAGTTTTATATAATTCCCAGGGACTTCCTTCACAGCAAACACATACATAAAAAGGAGAGGATTAAAATTATGATCTGTCTGAGTGAGGGACTTTATACACTTGTCATAAAAGAGCCGTGAAGTGAGGGACTCCGTGTTCTTCTCTGGTGGTGCCCTTCATCCTGTCTTCGACCTTAGGCTTTACCCTTGCTCCCAGCTCCCATTGCATCTAAGTCAACTGAAAAGGGCGCTGTTCCATGTGGCATCATTTCCTCCAGATATTTCCAGTTGGTGCGAGGCCTCAGAAGCCACGACTATTGGTTCCACAGTACTTTCCAGGTGGAGTGACATTTCTGTGGCCCAGGAAATTGGTGCGGCTTTTTAGGGGAGTGTATTTTTCTTTGTGGAGTTCACCATTGTAGGCCAGGGCCAAGATCTCAAATTCCATAACTCAGAAACTGTCAGAAAGGATCCAGTGGCCAGTGCTGTATCATGGGGGAAGTTGACTTATATGAGTCCAATAGTTTTATTTATTTTTATTGGAAAATGGAGTTTGTTTAGAAAACAAATTAGAGAGAGAGAGAGAGAGAGAGAGAGAGAGAGAGAGATTGATTCACCTCCCCAAGGCAGGGGAAGGGGCCAAAGCTAGGAAACATGGTAGCCATAGTTCAAAGAGCCACGTAGGCACACCAGAGTTTAACAAAGCAATGTTGAATGGAGAGAGAGAGAGAGAGAGAGAGAGATCGAGAGATCTTCCCAAGGTAGAGAGAGAGAGAGAGAGATCGAGAGATCTTCCCAAGGTAGAGGAGGGGGGAGTTCAATAGTTTTAATGGGTTGCCATTGAAGAAACAACAGGACCTACAGGACAAGTTGCGTGAAGAAAGCGGAGTCTGAGCTCATTTTCAGTGTGTCCGGCCAGCAGTGCTGTTTTCTGGGGATGTGGGTGGTGACAGTCCTTCCTGGTGCCTAGGGCCCCTTTACACAATGTGCCAGGGAGTGGTGACCTTAACAAGGAGCCAGTCATTCACTGCATTATGGGAATGAACACACATTTGTTTGCTGAAAGAGGATGTTTCATGAGGTTAAGACTTAACCCAGGGGAAGGCATTACTCTCTAAAGGTGGTGGGGAATTTTCCTGTGACCCCCTCTTAAGCAGCTGCTGTCCTAAGGCATGTTTATAGAGTAAAGAATCACCTCTCCTGGGCACGGACAGGAGCCCCCTTACGAACCGCCTCCTTGCAACACCCAATAGAAAGAGAAGTGTGAGATGAGGACTCGAAGTAACCAATATTAACAGAAGGAAAAGAAGGGACAAAGAAAAGTCAGCTAGAAATGAGCCCCAGGGCCAGTTCGTCTTTGCTAAAGCAATTTTTCTTTGGGAGTCAGAGGAAGAAAGGAAAAGAGTGGATCTCAGTTAAAAGTTGTCAGTAGAATTACCTATTGTAACCAAGTAGCTAAAATCTTGTCTCTTCATCTATTAAGCTAAACTTAGAAAATTACTATTTGAAAACATCAAAAGTGGCAAAATGCCAGAAATTTCATACAGTTTAACATCATATGTTTATTTCTAGCCATTCAAATAATAAGCATACGAATAATGGTAATAATTATTTTGTATACTATCTGTAGTTCAAGTTGTCCATTTTTACCTCTGAGTTGATGATATCAGGGCAGTATTAACCATTTTACGGGTGATATAACTGAATATGGTCAGGTACTGGCTTTCAGAATTTTTGAATCCATCGATCACAGCATCCAGGGAATGATTTCATTCTCTTCTGTTAGGCACAGCTTGCCAGTCAGAAGAAACCATGCCATCGTCCACTTCTGGCTCCCTCTCATTCCTGAAGGTTCTCGTGGTGAGCTTAGAGCCAAGGAGCTGACCCCTTGCCTGTTTTCAACCAGCATGACATCCTAAGTGTCTCCCTCACTTTCAATTTCTATATTTGCATTTGTTCTCCCTAGAGCCATTGGCTATATTTTTCCAGCCAATCTTATCCTGCTCCTTCCTGGCAATTTTACCGGCCCCTGTAGATTTCACGTATTCTTTTGTTATCCCTGGCATGGGTGACTTCTGCCAGTTAGCAGATCTATGGAAGTAATCAGTGCTGGACACCCTCTCAGGGGCTGCTGCATCTAAAGTTCAAGGTGGCTGCCGCTGTGCTGGGTTCTGGCAGCTGGTCCAGCTGGACTCCTGTTCATCCAGTCTATGGCTGTTTATCGTGTCCCCTTGCTTGTGGTCTCCTAGCCAGTCCTTAACATTTTTTTCCTGCCTTGTTATGTGTTCTCCCTCCTCTGCCATGAGCCTTTTCCCCCATTGTCCTCTTGGCTATGTGGCTTTGCCAGAGAAAGTTGGCAATTGTTTTGTTATCTATGGCTCTTACCCAGGGATGGTGTCATCAAACAGAGATGTCTTTTTAATGGCTAACATATTGGAGACTGAAATATCTGCAAGATAATGAGGCCTACAGAGGATAGAGGGGCACATTGTTGGTTCTTTGAGGAGAGAATGAAAAGTGGAATTAGTTCCCTCCAGCTCCCTCCACATTTAATCCAGAGCCAGAGAGCCGACAAAGCTTTGAATTCCGGTGAAGTAAGAATGTGTTCTCCTCTTACAGGTCACAATCTGAGCTGAGCCAATGGTCCTCAAACTTTTCTTATGTTTTCCCTCTTGTTTTAATACACATATTTTGCTTTTAATCAATCTATATTGATTGAATAAAAAGAGAAACCAATATTGTTATCTGTATTTTGCAGATAGGCAGTCTCAGGCATAAAGAGTTTATATAACTCGGCCAAAGTTGCACTAGCAGGCAGGATGACTGCAGTTTGAACCCAGGTAGTCTAGCTCCAGAGTCAGTACTCTTTTTTTTTTTTTCTTTTTGAGTTGGAGTCTCACTCTGTCGCCCAGACTGGAGTTCAGTGGCAGCTCCCGGCCACCGCAGCCTCGACCTGCTGAGCTCCGGAAATCCTTCCACCTCCGCCTTCTGAGTAGCTGGAATGACAGGCGCGCGCTACCACGCCCAACTGATTTTTAAAATTTATTGTAGAGATGTGGTCTCGCCAAGTAACCCGGGCGGGTCTCAAACCTACGGGCTCAGGCAATCCACTCACCTTAACTTCCCAAGGTGCGGGATTACAGGCTGAGCCACTGAGCCCAGCTAGAGCCAGTACTCTTAACCATGATGCTCCTCTGTCCCTCATGTGATTTTAGTATTACCAACTTAAAGCTAGTCTCTTTCAGTCAAACGCAAATAACCTTACTGTTTCGGTTAGCTTACTTTGTGTTATCAGGGGTTTTATTACACTTCTCAAGGCAGCAAAAACTCTTCAGGGACTGGCGTTGCTACTGACTTAGACTCCAGTGGGGAACAGGGTTCCCATGATGAGAATCCCTGGATGAGGAACAGTTTTAACTCAGCTCCAATCATCAATACATTGCTCTTCCAAGCCATTGTAAAGCACATCAATGACAGTTACTTCATCCTGTAGCTATACTTATGGTACCATCACAAGCCAAGTTTTGAATGATAGTTTGGTTTTTAATCAATTCGCAGATCTCTGTTGGGAGGTATTTTAGAATATTTCTGGACCACAAATATCCTGGGTAATCTGTATAATTTGATCTGAGTAATTCAATTTCAGGTCCAGGGGAAGAGGAGGAAGTGTGGAAGGTTTGGCCTTACCTCAGTGAACCAAGGACAGGCTAAGAATTTGAAATGTGGTAATCAGACCTGAAGGAACAGTATATTCTGTTTCCATGTCTTCTCAAATACGGGAAGGAAAAGAAAAGATCAGAGGCACAGCCTCACCTTTGAGATAAAAATCCAAGCATCTGACGTGGACTAAATGTTCATGGTGTCTGCCCCTCTTCTTGCACCCTAACCTGCAGTCATCCTGAACTACTTTCAGCTCCCAAAACTTGCCTCATCTTCTATCCGCCCAAGTCTTTGCATATACTGTTAACTCTACTAGAAAACTTTTACTGCCTCTTGTCTGAGTGGAAAACTGCTGAATACCCTTTAATATTAAGCTTAAGTAACTGGCCTTTAGTGGAATCTTCCAGGATTTGTCCGGGCGTGTCAAGTGCTTCTTGCTCAGTGTTCCATGTCACCTTGGCAGTCATATTGCCAGTGTAGCATTTACTGCATAATTCAGAAACAAATCATTTACATTTTGTTCTCTCTCTCTCTCTTCTTGAAAACTGTCACTGATAAAAGGTAAAAACCCTGTATCTGTTTTGCCTTTATATCTCTTGAACTTAGCATGTAATTTTTTCCTGGATGGATAACTCCTTTATGACTTCAAGACCCCTGTCCCAGGAGGCTTTCTGTAGCCCTTGATTGTCCTTTACCGAGAGACGACAAATGGCCTCATCAGCCCTTAGTATATGTTCCCTTTTTCACCAGTGTCACCGGAAAAGAGTTTGGGAAAGAGTAAACGTTAAGAAAGTTAGAACTAGAGCGAAAAGTAAACATAAGAAACATAAAAAGCAACTTTCTATCGCAAGACAAATTAAATGCAGAGCTATGCATTGGGGTGCCACCAAATAAGGTCATGAACTTTTTTTTATGATTGTTGTAATTAGCAAGTATTTGCTGAGCTTCAAAGGAATTATCCTGCTATCATTTTCAGAATGAGAAGGTTGGAGGGAATTTTTTTTTATGCCCTAGTATTTTTTCCATATCAGTTGATCTGAAGACATCATCAATGTGCAAAAGAGGTCCTTGGCTTGCTTTCTGTCCTTTCTCTTACCCTCCTCTTCAGCACATTCAATTGGTTTGGCCAGTGAGCAGACTGAACAGTCTAAAGAGAAGAGGCTTGGAAACAAGAGAGGTGGTCACAGCCAAAGCACTGAAAAAAAGGGGTTTGGATATGGTCTCTCTTGTCACTGGAGCGAACAGGAAAGAGTGAGCAAGAAGGGGACACTTGCCAAGTCGACCACGTCTGATTGGAAGCCTCAGAGATGACATCAGGTCTCTGGTGTACAGCAGACCCGAGAGGCCCACCATGTGGAACATGTTAATGGCATGCCGTTACCTAGGACCATTTTAAAAAATTCATTAGACAATGAATTCACTTTTTAAAACTTGGAGATAAAATTTTACAAAACTGGGGTACAATGATGATGATAAGTAAACAATACGCAGCACAGGATAAACTTTGAATAGACACCAAGTCGCTGAAGATGTTAATGGGTAGCTGGCAAGGACTCTCGTAAGAGAAAATGAGGGGTGCAAGAGAAGATGAGGGGTGCAATGACTTCCTCTGTGAGGAGGCTCAGTCTCTGCTGAAGCTCAGGAATCCCAGGGCTGGAACAAAAGAAATCAAGGTGAATGGGAACCTCTCTGAGCCCGAAGTCAATAAAGGAATCATTATAATCAGCTATAGAAGCAATTCCCAAATTTCCAATGGCAGTAGATATCTTCAGTTTCAGAGACTTTATTTTACACCAAGTTGTGTTTCTGCTTTAGGCTTAGAAAAATGAATGCTGGTTAAGATTTATGAAATAATCACTCAGTAATAAAACATCTATTCCTCTATTTATTGATTCAATGCATATCATTAGAAATCTCACCCTGTAACCATCACTGTGCTACGCAGTGGGTACAGACAAGCATGGGATCCAAAGCCTTTGAGGTGCATACATGCTAGTGGGGGAGAGAGGTGAGTTGTCTAATCTTGCCATGTTACCACACCAAATCCTGATATATAGGACTAATACTTTCTAACAATGAAGATCTATCCAATGAAGTTTAACAGAGTTTGAGGACAAATAAATGATGTGGCATATGATAAGCATATAAGATTAATTTTTCTAAACAGAGATGCACACTGAATATGTAAATAGATTCAGTAATACAAATCTGTGAAACCTATATTATCCTATAGGATAATATACATTGTAGGATAATTTATATTATTGAGTAATTTATATATATCCTGTGTAGGAGAAATCAATGAGAGAGATCCACAGTGGATTAGTAAAGTATAGTTAGGCATGTGTGGTCTTAGTTATTATTTTGGGGCCATTATGACCCTTCCCCCACAATTCTACCACCAAAATAACCCTTGTTGTGACAGACCCCTGGATAAACTATGGATGTGTCCATACGTGACATGTAGTACATTATGTTCTTATGCCAAGGAAAGCCTCCCTGATGAGGCTGAGGCAGGTGGATGCCTTGTGGGAAGTATCTGGCTCTCTCACTATTTACCCATTGTTAATGAACTAGAGGGTGATATTTTAGCTCAGAACAAAAGAAACCAAAATACATCTGTCAGAAAGAACTTTCTAACAGATCAAGAAACTGAAAAACTTCCCGAGGAAATATGCCAACAGAGGCTGGATAACCATCCAAGATGGTATCATAAGAGGTAAAGTAGATGACACCCAATGGATACCATCTGCAATTTAAAATCTGCAATTCTGTAACTCAGTCTTTTGGTTGGATTTTAGATTTGGATAAATAGATCAATGGTCACAATCTTATATGGAGTTGACTGCTTAAATTAAAATTTCTAATGTCTTGGCCACAATCTTTCTGCCTATTTTGAAAATGAAACATCTGTGGTTTGAATGTGTTCCTTAAAGGTCATGTGTTGGAGACTTCATCCCTCATGCAACAGTGTTGAGAGGTGGGACTTTGAGAGGTGACTAGGTTATGAGGGCTCTGCCCCCATTCCTATATTAATGCTGTTTTTGTGAGAGTCGGTTAATTATTGCAGAAGGGAGTTCCTGATAAAAGGATGAATTTGACCCCCTTCTTTCTCGTTCTCACCCCTTTTTACCCTTCAACCTCTCACCATCGGATAGCTCAGCACAAAGGCTCTCACTAGGTGCCAGCCCCATGCTCTTGTATTACTTAGCCTCCAGAACCAGGAGCCAAATAAACTTCTGTTGTTTATAAATTACCAAGTTTTTGGTATTCTATTATAGCAGTACAAAATGGACTAAGAAAATAAAGTTCATTTTCTACTTATTCAACAAATAAAATGTTGGAAGTGTATTAGTGTATTATTGAACTTCACAGTCTTCTAGCACTTTAGTATGAACTGAGAAGGGACAGTTCTTTGTCCTTGAGCTAATATTCTGTCCTCATCATTGGTACGTGTTCCTGAGAAGAATGGAATAGGAGGTGGAACAATAAAGACCCTGCCATTTGCAGTGAGCCTCCTGGGCCATTAGAGGCAATCCTAAGATGTCCTGGTGGGCAGCCAACATTCCACAACAAAGCAGTAAGATCTAAGCCGGGCCTATCTATTTCTCCTATCCACCGAGGCTCAGCATGGCTTTATCTGCCTATCCCCTTATTATTCTGAACTCCCTAATTGCCCAGGCTCTATCTCTCTGCAAATAGTTTCAGGTACTGTATTCAGCATTAATGTGGAGTGACTATGTGGAGATGTCTTCTATTCCTACTTCTAACAGATTAACAGCTAATAAACACCATGCAATACTCTCTTCTCTGAACCTCTTCTTAAAATAAAGAGTTTGGCTTGCCAACATTCATGTATTTAAAGCCTCCAAGATTCCAGGGAAGACTTTAGAAAGTTAACTGTGCAAGTAAGGCCTATTCATAGAGGAAATTTTCCAAAACAAAGTCAATCGGTAGCTCATCCGAGAAGAAGCTAAGAGGATCTGATAGTCGTTTGAGACACTATACCTCCTTCTAGTGACTTTTTTTCCTCTTTTCTTTCCTCCTTCCCTCCCGTCCTCCCTCCCTCCCTCCATTCCTTCCTTTCTTCTCTTCTTTCTTTAAAGATAGAGGCAGAGTCTTGCTATGTTGCCCAGGCTGGTCTCGAATTCCTGGCCTCAAGCAATCTTCCTATTGTGAGCTCCCAAAGTGCAAGGATTACAAGCATGAGCCACTGTGCCCAGCCCCTTCTAGTGACTTTGCAATGAACAGACGTATACTACCTGCTCTTTCTCACTCTTCTTCTTCACCTTTCCCATAGTCCCTACACTTTCCCTCTCTCCACTTAGATAGGAGTGAAGGAGCTAGTTTTAAAGACAAGTCAATAATCTGAAGCTGCGTTCAAAGTTTTAAACAGTGTCCCAGCTGATATTTAGTTTTCAGGGCATGGAATAGGGCCAAGAATATATCTAAGATGACTTGGGTAATTATGTGAAAATGATGTATATCACACTTCATATATGCATTTGAGGCATAATTAATTGAAGGATAAAGTAGACGGGGTACACATAGTCTCATTTATGGAATTTTCCATACCAATAAGCCAGAAGCCTTAAAGAAACGTACCTTTAAAATATTGGATATTTCTCGAAGACCGACAGTTTTGTGACTCTCAAAGCCCAGCTTATTAGGTTACAAAAATACAGACAAATATTTGGAGAAATGTATTGGTCTTTTTGCCTGAGGTCTAATTTGAGACCAAGCCGTTTTTTTGCCTTCAGGTTAAGTGTCTCTTGTTGCAACAGAAACTCAAGCGTATTTAATGGCTCACCTCTCTTTTTATTTCTGCTGTCCCGCTCATCTCTGTTGATTGAAGAAGACTTTAAAGCCACGGCAGTTTGACAGTGTCACTGACTCTTCACCTCCCCGAGGTGTGGCGTTGACTGGGACAGGCTGTGTCTGTGACTGTGGTAACGGTGCTGACATCATTCTGTGCGAGAGAAGTCGTCAGTGCTACCTTCTGCTCAACTGTACTGATATCAGTGGCCTTGACTTTTAACACTTAAAAGGCATTTTTCATTCAGACCAAAGCTCCTTTGAAGAAAGATCGGAGTGAAATGCCATCACAGTTACCAGTTTGCTTGCAAATAATTGGAACTGGGTTAATCTGCGCTTCCGCTTGCAATCCGACATCATCTGTGCCTCGTGCTTTTCCACATGGATTTGCCCTGATGGTGACATCTCTCAGCGTCTATGTTTATGTTACCTGCTTGACAAACCACCTCTAGATCTTTAAAAAGTCAGTGCATTTCTTGGGGTTATTTACGACTTCCTTTGCTGGTTTTTCTCTCTCTAGAACCGGACTTGAAGCCATCATGGAGACTTATGCATTCTGGAGACCTCCTGTACGTACACTCACTTTTGAAGATTTCACCACCATGCAAAAGCAGCAAGGTAAAGCCCTGGGACAAGGCCTCTGCCTAGTGACAGGGACGGAGAGAGAGTGAGAGCTGAAATAAATATAGCACATTTGGCCCCAGGCCAAGATATGGGTTATATCAATTCTCCTGGAATGAAGAGAACTCGGTAGCTCCATAAATAACCAAAGCATCACCACTTGTGCACACAAGCTGGTTCCAGAGGCCGCATTTCACCTGGCACTCAAACTTCTCTCCCCTTTCCTTAAAGCATGATTATATGTTTATGATTATGATGGTGAATAGAATTATTATTACTATTGCTGAGCATTCGCCTAGGTATTTAAAGAGATCTTTGGAATAACTTCATTTATTTCTCATGGCAGTTTTGTAGATGAGCAACAACTCAGCTCTGGACAATGGGAATAAGTCGCATCAGGTCTCAGAGTGAGGAGTGGGCTATTACAAGCCCATCTGAGCCTTGACACGTGTGCTCTTTCCTTTTTGTGCATCTGAAAAAACACCCCTCTGAAGTTGGTGAGCTGAGTGAACGCTTCTCCCTGCTGCTTTGTGCTTTTCATTCAATTTCTTATCTCCTTTTCTTTGTAGCTCAGGCCAGGTGACCTGTAGCCATGTATACAGGTGATTTGTGGGCTGACTTTAATTCCTGTGCTCAGTGCAGTCTGTGGCTCTCCCTGGCACAGACCCCATCCACCTGGGTGCCTGGGTGAGGGCTTCCCAAAGAGTCAGATGGCTTATGAGTCTCCTTCAACCTCTCCCTGCCCAAAGATGATAGTGATCAACGTTTACAGACTGGGCTCATTTGTTCCACTGCACGGCTGTCATGAGCAGAAGCCTAAGTTGTGAATTTAAGGTTCAGCCATTTGGGAGGCCATTCTAGGACACGATAACATACTACATTACATTTCCTCGTCAAGGGAGCTTCTAGCACTTTGCACACTGAATTCGGTGTGTAACACAAAATGCTGAGATCTGTCAGGTTGTAAGATGAGCATAGTGTTTTATTAAAAAAGCAGAGACTCCGGAGTCAGACAGTCTGGATTAGGCTCTGACCATTGTTGCTGTCTAACTTTGTGACCTGGGCTAAGTCTCTCAACTTTTCTGATACTCAGTTTTATCTTCTGCATTATAGAGAAAAATAGAATTCTTGTGAGGGTCAAATGAGACAAGGTGTTTAAATAGTAGGCGCTTAATACTGCCAGTTACTGTTGTCTTCATCATCACCTTCGTCTTCAAGTCCCCTGTGCTCCTGTATTTGGACACCTAAGAGAAGGACAGATCAGAGACAGGGAATATTGCCTTTCCAAGGATAAATTGTTTAAAACATGATTTGACTATTTCTCTTCACTGGGATCTGGTGAGGTAGGTGATCTAGGATTTCTATCTCTTTTATATACGGCTCACCATACAGGTGTGAGTAGAAGCATAGTCAAAAATCATTCCGGGGATTACTACTGCTTTGAGGCCCTCATGGCCCTTTAGAGGCAGAGGTTTATGGAAGTCAGGAAAATCTGAGCCCTCGCCTTTGATGATCACTCATTCTCTATACTTTGGGCAATTTACTTTTTCTCTGAGAGTCAGTTTCCTCATCTACAAGAGGGACAGTGTGTTGTGTGTGTGTGTGTGTGTGTGTGTGTGAGAGAGAGAGAGAGAGAGAGAGAGAGAGAGAGAATGTATATAGACATGCTTTATAAACAAAATGCATCATGCAGATATACTTACTTGACTCGATTTAGTTCTGAGATGGCTTCTTTGCTTATCTGCCATTGCTTTACTCCTGAATTTTCCAAGCTCTAGCTGAGTAGAGGTTTGTGTCATGGAGGCTGATATGAGAAGGTTGGTAGGGAAATTGCAGTTCCTGAGAGCAGGTATTGATGTGACAAATGGGTTCACTGCTGTGTGTGTCCTCAAGTTCTATCACAGGGGCTGGCCCCCAGTTCTGGCACTGTGGCTCAGGTAGGCAGGGTCATCTTCAGCTTCCATTTTGGAGCACAACCACCTACCATGTATGTGGGACATGGAAATAGAGTGGTCAGTGGGGTTGGCCATTGGTGAGGCGTGGACACAGGGAACCTGCATGGGTTGCTTAGCTGTGCAGCACAGTTGATTTCATGACACTTATACTAAAAGTCTGTCAATATGAAAGCTTATTACTGACACTTTGAACCCAATGGCTTAAGAGAAACTGAAGTTTTAAAACACTTCAGCTTCAGTGACCCCCTTTTTTTATTGGAAGTGGGGAAAGAGCTTGAATTATTGGATACATATGGGGATGGGATGGAGCTAGAGGAAAAGCTCAAGACTCTATTAAATAGTTTAATTGGAATATATTTTTGAACTATACACTGAACTTGATCCAGATTCTCATTATTAAAAAACATGTGGCTTGGTTTCTTGACGTTAACAAAGGACATAAAAGTAACAACACCCATTCCCTCTCCCCTTAAGAACTAAGAGTTTCAGTAACTCTGGACAGTATCACTCATAAAATGCAGAAAAGAGACACAGCCATCTGTGCTGAATTGTTTTGTGAAGGAATCGAGAGGGGTGAACTTCTAGTGGAAACTGCAGTGGCAGACTGATTTTTTTACAGTAATTCCCTTGTAATGAGGGGAGTATTGACATTTTTTGGCACCTAATCCAAGATGCAAATAATGACTGACTCGATTGTTCATACTACTTCATTGAGTCAAACACATGACTACCTATTGTGTCAAATAGCAGGCCTAGGACAGTTTTGTGATGCTACTAATGAGGGTTGTATCCACTTTTCTGCTGAGAAGCTGTTACGCATGCTCTTTGCATCCTGTCCTTGCCCATTTTTCTTGCTTTCATTGAGACTCTCCTGCTGATAAAATGTCAAGGAAAGCACTTAGGTCAATTTGCCACAGTTTGGCAAAAACTCAAATACTTCCATTTAAAACAAAAGCATACTGAATACAATGTTCTAAATCTTTTTTTCTTTTATGAAGAAGAATGCATGGGATTCATTATCCTCTGTCTTTGACAAGAAAATAAACGGGGGCATGAAGCAATCTTATACCATATCTGCAGTTAAGTGGTGGCAGAACTGAGGTGAACCGGTCGGTGTAGATCTCCTCTTCAACAGGACAATCCCCCCCACCCCACCAGACCATATTATCTTTCTTCATTCTTACTTATCAGAGTTTAAATTTTCCACAAAGAATTTATTTAACGTACTCTTCCTAATGATGGTTTATTGTTAAATAGCTTCAGTATTGACTCTAAAAATCAATCGTGCTTCATTTTTCATGAAGTTAAGTATATGGTCTTATTTTCAGATGTCTCCCTTTAGAATCTGCTAGAATTTTTTAATATTTGGAGAGTCTGAAGGGTAAGGAGATGAAGTTTCTATTTCAGGAATGGTTTCTGTGTGATCACTGCTAGAGACAGTGAGGAACTAACCAAGTCAGTTATCCCTGGGGAAGGTGGCTGAGGCAATAAACACAGAAGAAAAAAATAAGTAAGAGCCCGGACCACTTATAGCCAAGAGCATTGTAATCCTGTGGTTCTGATGGCTATCCTCGAAGAGAATGTGTGCCTCAATTTCTTCCTATATATATGTGAAGAGCTATTTGTATGGCCAAAACGGAGAGAGTTTTGTGAGCCGGGTCTTTAAGTGCTCTGACAACCGTTGTGCTAAGAAGAACCGTTCTGGACCAGTGATGCCAGACCTGGCAGTACACCTCTCTCTGTGGACGTGAGGAGACCTGCCATTTACAGAAGCGCCCTCTTTTCCTCGAGCACTAGCACACATCACTACAGACTTCGATACTACTGGTTACTTCTGTGTTTGTCAAGCAGTTAAAGAGCTAGGGTTATGAGGGTCTCTGCCGATGACTGGAGCTCATCGGTCTGACGTGTATTAGGTACATGGTGGGCAGCGACAGGGATCAGACACGACGCAAGTCGTCCCAGTAAGATATCGGGAAAGAAGGACCATTCAGTCGACATCAGCCTTTGAGCTGACTGTGATGATTCAAACACAGTCGGTGTACAAAGACCCCATTTGTCACCGAGATGAGGAACCATCTGTGTGGCTTATAACTGCCCCCCAAATTTTTTTTTAAAGCACTACTCTTTCGGCTACAGAAGGACAATATTTCAATTCCACAGCGTGGCCTACGTTGTAGGCATGAGGAGCTCCTGACGGAGGTGGAGAGCATCTCAATTCAATCCTAGAACAAACGGTATTTTGATTACATGTTCTATTTGCCCCCCGAGTCTCTGACGTTCAGTGTGTTCAAAACCAAGTTTATCATCTACCTCACAGACTTGGCACCCTCTCCAGGAGAGGATACCATCATCCACTCCACATCCCTCAACATCCCTCAGAGCGAATCATTAGCAAGTTCTTGAATCTGTCTGCATCCCTAACCTCCCTTGAGACCACCCACTCTGGGCTGACACCGTCTCTCGTTGGAGGACTGCAACGTCCTCCACAGTCTCTGCTCTTCCCCACGAGTCATTCCTTCTCCACACACGGGGCAGAGTCATCTTTTCAAAACGCACACATTCGCACATGAACCCTCTCTACCATCAGCTTACTTAAAACTCGTCAGAGAAGGATACAGTAGCTCAGGCCTGTAACCCCAGCTCTTTGGGAGGCCAAAGTGGGAGGGTTGCTTGAAGCCAGGAGTTCAACACCAGACTGAGCAACATAGCAAGACTCCACCTCTACAAAAAGAAAAATAAAAAAATGTATTTTAAAAAGTAGCTTAGCATGGTGGCTCATGCTTGTAATTCTAGCTACTCAGGAGGTTGAGGCATAAGGATCACTTGAGCCCAGGAGTTTGAGGCTGCCATGAGCTATGATCATGCCACTGCGCTCCAGCCTGGATGACAAAATGAGTCCTCGACTCGAAAAAATAACAAACAAACAAAACTCCAATAAATAAACTAACAAAAAAACACACATACACACAGATAAAAACCCTTCAGGGACCAGTTTCACTAATGAAAGACATATTCCCTAACATAACTAACTAGACCTTGCATGTTTTGGCTTTTGCTGCTTTACCTCTAAAATGGAGATAGTAGCAATGAGAATTAAATAATACGTGTATAGTGCTTAGGAAAGTCTAGGACTTATAGGTACTTAATGAATGTTCCCTATGATTATTCTTATTACTGTTGTTACTATGCTAGCCTCAGCCTATGCCACCTTTTCTTTTCTCTCTCGTTTCAGCATCACCCATCTTCCATCATTTTTCAGATGTGCTGTGCTCTTTACTGCCGCATGTGACTCCTTTGCCTGGAAGGCTCCTTCCCACCTGCTGGCTTTCTCAGTGCTGTCCTCTTTGAGATCTCAGCTTAGATATCACTTCCTTGGGGGAAATTCTCTGCCATCCAGAGTAGACTGTCTCCTCAGGGTGTGCTCTTGTTTATTTGTGCTATACTTTTTATTAATTTATCTCATCTAAAGCTCACCATTTCCCCCCCTCAGGATTAAACCTCTGGGTCCAACTACTCCTTTATTGAGTGTATATTTAGTACTCAAATAGTGGTTAAATGAGTGAATAAACTCTGCTAGGTTCTGTATCATGGGAACTGATATTTGTGCTTGGCAAAAATTCATCAAATTAAGACAACTTTATGGTAAAATTTGAAGGAAAGGAAGATTAGAAAAAAAATAAAAATAAACAGAAAACCAGATACCAGGAAGGAAATAAGTTCTGTAAAGGATAGCGGAGAAAGTGTCCAAAAAGTCTAGTGAAAATAATAGGACAGCAAGTGGGGAGTAATTGCTTATGGTGTCAGGTATCCATATATCAGTGCCTGTGATAGGGGGCATAAGTAAAATGACTTTGAAGTTTTATTACAAAGAATTAAGGGTTCCTTATTCTCCCATCTAATCGACTCATCTAGCCAATTAACATTAGTTTTTCTTATGCGGCTCAAGGTAACGTTCAGTTTTCTTGGGACAGAAATAATAGCAAGAATAGAACATTCAGGTGACATACTTTGGAAGAAATAAACCCAACAGGAAGAAGAACATGGGTACTGCTTTCAGGAAAGTCTGCACACTTCACTCAGTTCTGGGCTGCCTAAGGTTGTTCTCACAAGATCATGTTTCTTCTGTCTTTATTTATGTGTGCTTCTTTATGTCTTCTTTAGTTGTGTTTCACAGACCTGTCTGAAGAAGAGCCACCTTGATGTCTTCAGACGCTCTTCTTTTATCTTCTGATCATTTATGGGGCTATGATTGGTTTTGGAAGTTAGCTTTCTGCTAGGTTTGTATATTCCTTTTCCCTGAACTTTTAAGAAAGCTTAATTTTAAAAAACTCGGCCGTCGTCCCTTTTCTGTTCTCTACATTATACTCATTATCTGTCATAAACACCAGCATAAAAAAACTATCCTTTTAAAAGTCATCAGCAGTCTCCCTGCATTGTTCAGCCTGTTCTTGTTGATCAGCACGAGGTTACAGTAGCTGCTCATCCTATTTCCTCAACCATTTAAGAGATGATACGGTTTTGAAAGTAAAGCCACATCTCACCAGATCCACTTTCACAGAGGCAAATTTCTTCCCAGATAGCTCTTCCCTTATTACTACGTGTAGGTGACTTATCACGTTGTCGGAAGGCATCGTCCATTGCTTCTGTCGGACACGGCGGTTCACACGCTGCTCCCACCACTCTCATGGCTATTTCTCTGTCTTCTGGCTTGTCTTAACATTCCTTGCCCTTCAGAGTCACAGTGGAACTACCTGTAGCATTCGAGGACTCTATCAATCAGAATTCTCAGTGTTGTAAGCCAAATCAAAACCAAATGGCAAAACCAAAAAGAAACTCGCTGACTTATGAAACGGAGAGGATTCGAGTCGCCATTTTAGGCAAAGACTGGTCCAGGGATCCCTAAAAGACCACCTGGTTTTGCCCCAGCCCTCAACTTTCCTCTCCTCCAGACTGACTTCATTTGCAAACTCCCCATGGGGGTAACATAGCTGCCAGCACCCCAGCCCTGAGTCTCTGTAGGTTTAAGTCTGAAGGAAAAGGGCATCGCCTTTCTCCTGAGAGTTCTAGCAAATATCACTGAGTCTCACTGACTCTCATTGAGTCATCCCTGAACCGATGACTAATGCTCTGATCGTCCAGGCCTCAGTCACATGCTTTTCCTGGAGGTAGGGGACAGGGGGTGCGCGTGAGAGAAGTCCTTCCCAGTGGGAGAACTGGGTACAATTGCCAGAGAGGGGCAGACTAATTCTAAATGATCATCACGACGGAGGTACACTGCGGCAAGGAAGGCAGGAGGATAAGCAGCAGAGAAAGCAAATAAGGTAACGGCAAGGGGAGAACTTGGGGCGTCGCTTTAGAGAATGTAGCAGATGTAAAGTGGGACCATCTAACTGGCAGACTCAGAACACAGAGGACCAATGTGGAAAACGAGAACTGAGTGAATATACCGGGGCTGCCACAAAACGTATACACATTTTAAGTCATGCTCTCTATGCATTACTTTTAGTTCGCTGTAATCAGAAGTGTCTGGACGTTAACGGTAACCACCTTGAGCGTTTCTTGCAATTGCAGAAGTCAACTAAGACTTGTATTCATCTTTTGATATTGGTATATAGTATTACAATTTTAATACAGTTTTTTCCTTTCTTAAAATGTGTATACTTTTTTTGGCACCCTCTTCATTAGAAGTTATTTTAAAAAGTTTGTGTCTATGCATACTTCCAAAGTTTATGGAGGAGGATGCATGAGGAGTCTGTCTAAGAGTGAAACTACACAATTCTCATTAGCACTACAATGTTCACATTTGCATTATTACAGGGGTACTCACTTCCACTATGTAATTCCTTAGGTGAGATGACTAGGCTGTGCTCATTAAACTTGATGGTCTCTGGGCTTATTCCCTGAGATCAGTCCATAGGGTGTTGATATTCTGCCTCTAACTTGTCTGAAAGCCACAAAGAAGGCTTCTCAAGGATACACAGTGAGTCAGCACTCCCCAGGGACAGATGCCACTGAGTTACATGATAGAACCAAGTAGTTACATGGAAATGTATTCTCTACTGGCCCAGATGGGATTTTGTCTTACTGTTTTTCAACTTGGGGGAGGAAGAAAAGCACAACAAAATAAACCCAAAAGGAAATTGTGTGAAAGCCCCTGTATTATAATCTGGAAGTGATCAATTTCATGATGCAAATGTCAGCAGGGTTGGTATTCAGGATTTTCATGATCACATTTAGCTTGTCTTCATGGTACCCAAGTATGTTCTAGGTTACTGTCCTTGTATAAGATCACTGCTAAACATGTATTCTTTTTGGCTGTTTTGACTGTAAGGCTTGAATTTGGAGCAAGCTAATGTATATGCATTGTAATATGCATATCCTCGCTTTGGTCCGTGGGTTAAAATAGGATATGGGATCTGGGACTGTAAGAGATTGATCCTGGGACTCCTGAGAGCTTTAAGCCACTTAGGGCGTTGCGTTCTAATCACTTCTCAGAGATGAACGAAGAGCTCTAAGGACAGTGAGAAAGACATCAACCCCGATCTGTGTTCTGTCAACTCTGCTTTGCTTGATCTGAGAAGACAGGGAGCTATGGGGAAGCCCGTTTTCGTCCTGGCCTGGGGTAGGGAGGAAGGACAGATAATTCAGAGAAGATTCAGAATTGGTTAGCTTTTGGGAATATGGTCCAGGTGGGCCCATAGCTGCCACTTGGCCCAGTACTCTGACATTCACAACCACGGAGGCTCCTCTAGACTATAACAACAGACATGCAGCTGTTGTAACATAATGCTCCTCAGTGTGTGGAGAGGCCAAGATGCTCAACTCCATGGACAGAGGCCAACACCTGAGAGCCATCCTCACTGGAACCCAAATGCCCAAGATTCCTTTCTCATTCCTTTACTCCTCCTCTCATAGATCTATAGAGTATTCAATGCCTGTGTGCCATGTCCTGTTATGAGCACTTTGTAATGTGTATTACCTATTTCTCAAAATACCTCTCCAAAGTAGCTATTCCATTTATATGGTTAAGAAACCCAAGGCTTGGAGAGGCTAACTGGCTAAGGTTTCATAAGCTGTAAGACAGCTAGAATTGAACTGGATTTGTCTGATTCTATAGTCTGTGCTCTTCCATTAAATAAAATTTCTCTCGAGCTGCTCACAGCACTCAGGAGCTAGCTGGTACAGAGGGGAGGAAGGTAAGGGGAATAGAGGCATGCTTTGCTTTGAGAGGAGGCTCTGGCTCTTCATGCCGCCCTGGCTCTTCTGTGATGAGAGTCCCTAGTCGGCCAAGCGTTGAAAATGCAGGGAGGCTGGGCTCCCTCTTTGTGCTTCTTTAGCATTTGGCTGGCATTCCCAATCTTGTCTAGCAGTGGACAAGCTGTTGGATCATAAGAGAACACAGAGTTGTCAGGATCTTGGTTTGCTTCTCTGCAAAATGAATACCATAGTCTTCTCGCTGTCTATGGACTTTGAGAAACAGCTACTATCTGTATCGAGTACTTCAAGTGCACGAGAGCATTTCTTCAAAGTGCATGGAAGCAGTGTGACCTTCGCTTGGATAGACTTGCCTCCCTTCAAATGCTCGTTCATCTGGAGGCTCTCACCCCCCAAGCTCAGCAGGCCACCAAGTCTCATTTCCAGTGAATGTCATTTAAAAGCCAAAGCAAGCTGACTACAAACTTTCTAACATGTGCCTCTCATCTGCTCAGCAGAAATCCCTGTAACTTCTTAATAGTTCCCTTCTCGTTTTTTTTTTTTTGTAGTGAAACCAGTGGAGGCCTTAAATCAGTGCCATTCATTCCATTTTGGGCCATCAGAGAAAACCATTTAGAGTTGTAGAAAGTCATCTGCTCCGTCTTGCACTTCCTGCAGGAGGGCTAGTGCTAGGGCCTGATGCAGTGTACCTACAACAGGGAAGTATGGTGTGCTGAACAGGTGGTCTCCTTGGGGACCACATAAACACCAGATCAGGGAGAACAAGGACAGACTTTCAAAGAGAGGAGACCAGATACATAGCTCATAAAACACAAATCTCTTTACAGCTGGAGTCAAGTTTCTCCATTTGTGCCATGGCATTTATTTGAGCAAAACTCATGGCCTTGAGAGTGGAAGAGGAGGAAAATATGCCGGATCCCTCAAAGAGGAACCCCACGCTTGCAGAAAATGTATCCCTGAGCTTTCTGGGAGGCACAGAGGGCTTGACCATTCAGCTGTACAAAAACAAGACACATGAGATGTTCCTCCTCCTCCTTCTAGAATCTTCTTCCAGAACCCCTTCATTACATTAACATGATTCCTTGGAAAGTGCTTGTAGTTGGCCATCTACATGTTCTCAATCCTCAGATACAGGTATGCTGAAAAGGATAGGGACTAAGGACCATTAGTCCAAGCCCCTCATTTCACAGCTGATGAGAATGAAGAGGCAGCCTGTGTTGCTTGTGGTCATGAGCTGCACAGAGACTGATGGACCTAGAATTGGATTTAGAGCTCTCTGCAACATGGCCACCTGCTAGCTTCCTTCTCCCAGTGGTATCTTCAAGGTTGGCCTTATCTCAAATTGTGGAATAAAAATCTTTTTACTCCTGACTTGTACCCTACATCTTAAGAAAAAAAATCTTTTTTACTTCTCTTAAGGGAATTTAAGTTGTAAGCTAGAATGAGGATGAAGAATTTCCTGAAATGACTGTAACATCGGTGTGATTTATATCTAAATCCAATTCTACCTTGAAAGGTTATTGGGGAGATTCTTTTGACCAAGAAAAAGATGGTATTAGTTGGGTTTTCCAAAACTTTAGCTCTGAAGAAACTTTTAACAAGCCAAATTTGTATGTCTACAGCCAGTACTATACCTATATCTGGGAATGTAGCTGAGGCTTTTTTTTTTTCCCTGCTAAAAATAATTTCTCGGTTCCTCTTTGAGGACATCTGTCTCTTGATTCCCACATCTAGGACCACTCCCCTTCCTAGCAACTGTGGATGGTTTCTTTGTAATCTAATATCAGCTGGAGCCCTGCTGGTTTTTATAACATTTTCTTCACTGGTAAAAACCTTATTCTGGCTTCTTTCCACCTAAAATGGCCTTTACTCCTTCACTGTGCTCAGCTTCTAAGAGCCCCAGCACGAGTGGTAGTTGACCTGAAGGGTACTAAGCTCCCTGAGAAATCACAGCTCTCAAGAATGCTTGGAAAGTCTGAGCCTTGATCTGAAGGGAAGGGCATTTCATCGTGGCAGATTTTCTAAGGAAGACAAAGTGGCAGCTCCTTTTTGGGATTTGAATACCTGGCCCAGCAGCCGCAGCCCTTTAACTTGCATTGGGCGAGGCAGGAAGTGGACGGGGTACTGGCTGCTTTCTGGCCCCAGAAAAGGGAAGGCTGGAAAGGCCGTTTTTTGCCTTCTTAAACTCTCCAAGAACACATTTGAAGTAGGTTGGATTAAACTACCCTCCGTCTGTTGGTGCATCGTTTACTAGTCTAGCTCTAACAGCCACACATGATAAGACCGACTCTTGCCAATACTGATGCAGGGACTTGTGGAAGTAAAAGGGATCGTTTCCCCCAAGTGTGGTCTCTGGACCATCACCTGAGAATTTGTAGAAATGCAAATTCCTATGCCCTGCCTCAGAAGCTCTGGGGGCGGAGACGGCAATCTATGTCTTAACGAGCCATACAGATGATTCTCATGTGCACTCAAGTTTAAGAATCACTGCTGTGGATACTTAGAGGTGAGGAATTTGGGCTGTATGATTGGTTCTCAAGCCTGGCTGCACATTAGAATCATTTGGGGAGCTTTAAAAATAATACTGATGCGGAGGTCTTGTGCCCAGAAACGCGTCTTTAGTTTGTCTGAGGTGGAATCCTGGAACATCAGCATTTTGAAAAGCTTACAGGTCCTCTCAGCTTGAGATCCACGGATCGAACTCAATTCCTTCCATCTAGATGAAGAAACTGTAACCTACAGAGGGTAAGTGATGTTCCCAGGGTCACACCGGCCGTTAGTGCGGCAGAGCTGGGAGTAGAAACCAGATCTCCTGACTTTCAGTCAGTTTCTGGCCTGTTTGGCCTCTTGTTCCCATAAACATCCAACCTCCAGACTCACTTATAGTCTTTGTTTCAGTCTTTGAGACTGGGTGGGATCCTATTCAGGGAGGCCAGCTGGATCATAACGATGCTGTTTGGGGCTGGCCCTGCTTTCTTCTAACCTAGCTCCTACGATGAAGCTCCCGGTGTCTTTCACAGGACACACCCTGAGTCTCGCACCTCAGTTCCCTCGACCGTGTCCCTCTGCTCTGCCCTCCAGGCCTCAGTCTTGACTTGGCACCCCGCCCCGGTACCCCACTTCCTCTGAGACTAGGGTCTCCCTTTGGTATGCTGCATCTTCGGCTGGAAGACTCAAAGTGACAAAGTAGACGACAGTCCCTGATTAAAACAGTCCCTGGTGAATGCATTTCCCCCGAGGATGGGAAGAGGCGCGCTAGTGGGTCTTAACGCCGGTCCCCAGAGGTCGTGTTAGAAAGAGAATTTGTTGGTGAGCAGTGGCAAAGCGACTATCAGAAGGCGTATTATTATTATTGTTATTATTATTATTGTTGTTTTCGAGTCGGGGTCTCAGTCCGGCGCCCAGACCGGAGCGCAGCGGCCTCCACCCGCCGGGCGCGGCGAGCCGTCCGCCTCCGCCTTCCGAGGAGCCGGAGCTGCAGGCGCGCTCCCTCGCCCGGCTGGACTTCGGGGCTGCGGGCAGAGATGAGGCCTCGCGCGCGGGCGGGGCCCGGCCCTCCGCTCGCCTCAGCCTCCCCGAGGCGCGGGCGGACAGGCTGGGCCGCCGGCCGGCTCGCTGCGG